>NW_005054340.1:5010003-5031642 GCF_000277835.1 Geospiza fortis | reverse complement strand
CTGCACAGAGGGAGAGAACTCTTCCCCTGTTCCAGCTTGGGGTGCCTCCCATGGGAGAGTGTTCTATGAACTTCTCCCATGTGAGTCCTTCCTGTGAGCTACAGTTTTCCACAAACTACAGCAGTGTTGGTCCCTTCCAAGGACTCAGTCCTTCAGGCACAGTGTGCTGTTGTTGAACCCCCCACGGGGTCACAAGTCCTGCTTTAAAACCTGCTTCAGCATGGGCTCCTCTCTCCATGAGTCCATAGATCCTGCCAGGAGCCTGCTTTAATGGGTATTCATACACGGTCATAGTTTTCTTTGAGCATCCACCTCTTCTGGCTTGGTGTTTTCCGCAAGCTGCAGGTGAGTCTGTGCTCCCGTGGACTTCCATAAGCTGCAGGGGTACAGCTGCCTCAATATGGTTTCCTCCAAAGGCTGCAGGAGAATCTCAGCTCTGCTGCCTGGATCACCTCTTACCCATCCTCTCCCACTGCTCCTGATGCCTGCAGAGTTGTTTATCCCACATATTTTTACTCCTCTGGTGTCAGTTGCACAGTTTTTGTCCTATTCTAAAATATGCTATCCCAGCGTTGCCACCATTATTTCCAGTGGACTTGGCCTAGGCCAGTGGTAGGTCCATCCTGGATCAGGCTGGCATTGGCCCTGTTAGACCAGGGGATCCAGCACCCTCTCACAGAATCACCTCTGTAGCCCCTCTGCTACTCAAACCTGACCACACAAACCCAGTACACAGGTCCATTGAAATAAGGGGGCAATACTAGGCCTTGGCTCTGGAGCCCAAAGGATTAGATCTGTGCAGAACTGCAATGCTCTGTTTTGTGCAGATGTAACAGTTTGTCTGAAGATAAGTTTAGCATCAGTGTAGCAGGCAAGTATGCCCAAAGACTCTGTTTATCAGTTTATCAGTTCTGCAACATGTACTTACAAAAATATTAAAAGTATATTCTGCTAATTATAAAAAACTGAGTAGTTTCCCCACAACAACATACATTTCAGCAGCGTTTAGTTAATATCTATTTTTTAGTCTTCATAACTTGTAAAAAACATGTAAAAAGCAATGGAAACCAATGGAATAAATTTAGACACACATATTTGCTGAGCATTTCTGGCTTTGCAATAAAGTTACTAATTTGGTAGTCTCCTAATTTGTCTGGCAATGTATCAGTTTCTAAATCTTAATAAATTCAGGGCTGTAATTGACTTTTCTCTGCTACACAAATCTGTAAAACTACTTCAAAGTGCTTTAGCTAGATGTTAAAGCTCAAAAATCAGAAAGCTGTGCCCATCTAATAAGTTCTCAAAGTCTCATAAGGTTTATCTACAGGTTCCTAGAAAATGCATGTTCAATTTTTGTGGAAATGATTTTTTACTTACATTCCCCAAGGTCAGTAAAACTCTTAGACTGCAATTGCAGAGTATAAATGCAATACTTTGAGCAACTTTCCATTATGCTGATTCACATTTCAAAATTTACATTCCACCTTCCCAGCAAAATAAGTGACAGGATATACCAGAGGTTAAGCGTGAAGTTAACTACAAAATGACAATTATGGTTATAGAAAGGAAGGCATGCATCTGATTTGTAGAGGTCAAGTCATGATTTGTGTGGGCATCTCAAGTGGCAGCTGAGGCTCTACATTGCTCCCATAGGAACACACCTCTCTGCCCTATTTTTAGAGCTTCTGATAAGTCTGAAACTGATGTGGATATCTTTTATACATTTAAAATTTCTTCCTCCAATTTAATTTAAAAGGATATTAATATTTACAAACTGTTTTAAAAAGTCTTGACAGGAAACGTCAGCATTAACGAACTTTCTCCAAATGATGAGGGTAGCGTTCTCTCAAAAATGGAAGGACAAAAAGTGTTATGAGAATGTACCTGAATTTTCCAAGTTATTTCCTTCCTTAATATAATTTATCATTATAAAAATTTGTCTTTCATTGTACAATTCAAAGAAATAGTAATTAAGCTTATGCAGGGTGCAATACCAGAATGTGTTAACCCCCAAACTAACCTCATCAAATTCCTCACACTCAGAGAAAGAAAATTCCTCAGTTTCCAAGAGAACCTCCTTGTGAATATCAGCTAGTCAAACTGGTTGCCTGTTCCTTGATATACTATGATACAATAGCTTGGTATTTTGGTCGAGGTTTGTTTCAACAACCAATGGATATTCACCAACGGTACTGGGTAGCATTTAAATATTATTCTCTTGACTATGTTAGTCTATCAGACACTTCTGCTACTTTTTTTACAGGGAACTGTTGCTCTGTATGCAGCAATATTAAAAAGAATGAAGCAATTTATACAAAAATTCCGTAAGTCATGGAAGATATTATTGCCATGCTAATCTGTAACCACCAATTAAAGATATACATCACAAGATGCAAAACAAAACCTACTAGCTAATCAAGTAGTTCAGACAACGAAGACAGAAGGATTTTTTTTTTTTTGTATCTTAGTACTTTCAATTATTCTCTCCACTACTCCACAAAGTTACAAAGTTTTTCTTATAATGTCAGGATGAGTTTAAGGCTGTATTTTCCCTGTAGTCTGCAGCGTTCCTGTGCCTGCATTACTGGAAAGTTAACAATAATTTAAGTATCATACTATAGCAATCAGAAGCTGTCTTTGCAAATAAAATAAGAATTAAAATATACTTGAAGAAAAACTGCAGTACATCTCAAGACCACACTGACTATACCTTTGAAAATTCCTGTCTTTTGAGCAAGGTTAATCTAAATTTCAAAATCTTAACCTCCAAATCTTGAGAAAGTCAATGACTAAACTGCCACTCTAGCGTCACCTCTAGAGAGACACTAAAGGGAGACAATTAATTGCTACTTACTTTCAAGCCTGGGAATCATGGAAATCTTACCAATAAATCAATTTACAAAGACTTCCCCACTGAACAGAAAGTAAAGAGAAATCAATAATATGATCCTTCAACTGCGAGACTTAAAGAGACTGCGAGTTTAATTGTTGTGAGAAAAAATTAAAGAATTAAAGGTGTTAGATAAACTTAAATATCTTTATTTTTGTGTCCAAAATTATCTCTCTGAGGATCTCCATAATAAGAGCTTTAATGTAAATACTATGTTTTAGTGACAGTAGTAAAATATGACCTTTTAAAACCACTTAAATGGTTAACTACCCTCATCAAAAGGGGCATTAGACCTTTCCCACTTTTTATTTGCCTTCTAGGTTTTACAAAGAGCAAAACACAATGCAGTCTTAATCGGATATTTGACTCAATTCTTCTTTTTGAGATAAATACAATTTTCCATCTATCCTTATCTTCTGGTTTCCTTTCATCAATGGAAAAATATTTAAATTTAAATTTTAAAAAATTCTCTTAACTTTGGGTTTTTTTTTTGTTGTTGTTGTTGTTGTTGTTGTTGTTGTTTTAGTGGGTTTTCAAAAAAATTAT
Organism: Geospiza fortis; assembly: GCF_000277835.1. Classification (NCBI taxonomy): domain Eukaryota; kingdom Metazoa; phylum Chordata; class Aves; order Passeriformes; family Thraupidae; genus Geospiza; species Geospiza fortis. Next base: position 5,028,206 of record NW_005054340.1, on the reverse strand, counting down.
TGGGTTAAGTGGAAAATTGTTGCATTAAGATTCTAGAAATTTGGCAGAAAATAAACCCCCCTTGTGTTCCATCTGGTCCTCGGAGATTAGATGTGCTGAGTGTGGCTGGGCTTAATTTCCAATTGGAACCAATTCGGAATTATAACTTTGGTTGTGTTCAGTAGGACCCCAGGTGCATATAGTGGGTTACACTATATGTCTAGTCTCATTCAAAATTACAAATTCACAAGTAGTGCAATTTACTGGAGAAAAGGATTATAAATTCTTTTAGCTTGCCCGCGATAAATTCAGCAGACCTGAAAAGTAAAAGTGTAGCACTATGTACAAGTGTCCCTACGTATAACCTGACAGAGCTGGAGATGCAAATCTTATAAAAGAGGCACCCCTACTTTGTGAAGGAGAGAGTTGTTTGCCATCAGCAAATAACTAATGTTTTGAATATAATTATGTCCATTCCAATCCTATGCAGTATATCAGAGTTCTTATAAGAAATTCCTGACACAATTATTTAATCTTAATTTGAATTTAAAATTTTAGGAAAGTGTGGAGATAATGGAAAGAAGAACAAGAGAGAAATGCTCATGACTGCTTTGCAACGCAAAAGAGAATTGGACAGCTTGAGCTGGTAGAAAAGTGAGAGAAGAAAAAGAGCAAAATAAGACAAACTTTTTCTTGCACATGTTGGATAGGGACAGATCAGGTCTCTGCCTGGTACTGGAAAAAATTCCCTGCATAACCTTAAAACCATTGTCAGATTGATCATGAGGTCATCTGACTTCTATAGTGGACGAGTTATGCTCAGTTTTTAGACCAAGATGTCAGTTTCTGAGATGTCATTTTCCTGCTTTTCAGATCTCTGGGATTTCACTTTTCCCTGTGTTTCATTGAATCTTATCCCCTTATACTACATATCAGGCAGTAATTTGTCCTTATTGTAATGTGGGAAGGATAAAGTACTGCAAAAGATGAGCAATAATCATTCAAATTCTCTACCATAATAGAGATAAGAAAAGATATTTCATTCTAATATTTCTGTCCCTAATTTCTTGCTAAAAATTTAAAAAGGTTTTAATTGTATCCTTTCTGCTCATAGCAAAAGAGTTGCATAATAACAGACATAAACAAATACAAGCCAGACAAGGCTTTGCTACTTTTTCCCGCAGATTTTGCTTCTGCTATACTCACAACATTGAAACATAATAGTGTTAATGATGAGAAACTGGTTAGACCAAAATCTGGTGGAAAATTAAAAGAAAGAAACTTGTTATGGAATTCAGTGTGTCAACAGTACCTCCCTCATTCAGAAAAAATAAAAAACTAAATTTTAAAACTCTCATTTCGTCTCTGCTTAGGGGAAAACTTTAAAAGGGTTTCCAAATGGTTTTCTGATAATTAGGTTTTATAAAATAATTGAAAGACAATATATAGTGAATATTTTAGCAGTTATTCAGGCCAGGGAAATCTGCAGGAGATTTAGAACACTGTGTTTAAGTGAAGAAAAGACATTTTTTGATGAACATTGACTGTATTGATCTAATATGAAATGGATCAATATTCCATTTCATTTCTAAGTCTTAGTTTTAGTTACATTTTATTCTCTGACATTTTAAAGCTATTCCAAGATAGTGTCCTTTCTTTGTGCAGCATATTAAGTTTATGTATATTATAATATTCAGCATATTATTCTGAATGACTAAGAGGGCCTGATTTTCTGCTAGGCATGAACACAGGCTTGAGTAAACAGGTGAGTATGGTTAAACACATGCTACTTTAATCTAGGGAAAAACAAAAACAAAACAAAAAAATCTGTGACAGCCAGTGTTCTGCTGACATCTATGTAGTTGTTTCTAAAAAAAATGAACTTGGTATCGATGAAATGAAACTCATGCTGCAAAACACTGACAAAAAGGTAGCACCTTCTGGCATAAACTGATGTAAACTTCACAACCTTACAGAGGAAAATAGCTTGACAGCCTGTCAAAGGTGTTGTTTTTACCACTCTGTTGCCTTTGCCCCTTCTGAGTTTAATCTCAGGCTGTTTGCAGATGTGCTGCTTCTAGACATGCAAACAATGCTAGTGCCAGGAAGTGGCTTCATTTATCTTATGATAGTGATACATGTTTTAAGACTGCTCAATAATTAGAATAATTTATTTCCAAATCAGGTCTCCTGAAGTTTGAATATGGACCCGTGTCTATATGGGCTACCAAAGAATTTCAGAGATACTTCGAGCTACATCACAGGGATGAGCACAAAGTTCACAGCCCTGCTTTGAACCCAGAACAGAGAATATTTCCATTAGCCAGGGCAGGGACAGTTAGTAAATCTGCCTCAAGATAAATTAGCTCAGGCTCAGCACCATGTACTCGCAGATTCTTTGGAATGCTGTGTGAACAATAGATTTTCTCTTTTCATCAGAGAGAAAGTAACTGTGAAACATGAAAGACCAAAGAGAATCAACTGCTCTTACATGAGCACCAGTATGACCTGCTAATCACAGGTCACATATGAGTTGACATGAGAGAATGCCTTAATAAAAAAAAGCCCAAATATCCTGACACTTGAATAGGACCCCAAAAAGTTGTGAAGCCTTAATAATGAAAAAAGGACTGGAATACTGAAAAACATTGGCAGACTGGTATGTCTCAGAAATGAGAGGTTTAGGAGGAGAAAACATTAAGTCCAGAAAGATGCCACAACATATTTCAGCTGTGTCCTGGATATGGATAACTAAGTGTACAGAATTTTCAGGTACCTGTTTACAGAGTAGATACATACATACAGTAGATGCATACAAAGAATTTTCCTAATTTTTATTCCAACATGTCATTTAGTTTCCTCTAGTAAAAGCCATTCCTTCTCTCTGGAAGGCTTGTCCATCTTTTGTGAGTACATAAATGACAGGACCAAGCAAACTAGCAGTGGCACAGGCATAAAGCTTACAGAATCTGAATATGTACACGCAGCTCAACAACCCAAAGTGAGAGATTCTAAAAGATTCTCTTCAGGGAACTATAGGATGAGGACTAGGAGTGAATTTGTAAAATGCAGACTGATAAATTTGTGAATTGGTATATAACTTCTTTCTGCAAAAGCAGCAGACTGAATTTTATGGCACAAAGATGGAAAGACTCTGCTATACAACATGCTGCTGAAACATCTTTTCCAGGATCAAACACATGGATACACTTGTATACCTTGAACAGATCACTCAACTCACATGCTTCTGTTTTCAAGAAAAGGTATCACATCTAAATTTCCATGGAAGTCTTTCGATATAGAAGATGGCAAAACCCCAGTCTAGTCCCATTTTTTAAAGATAATAACCAGCATCCAGACAAAAATCTCTGTAGAGCAATTAAAAAATTGTAGAAGAAATAGTTTTATTTCTCCCAAAAATAGAAATGGAGCTTTACATTACAATCACTATCAGTAGTTAATCTCCTTTCATGATTTCACAGTATCGTCTTCTTTCTGCTGAATTTTAGATGAAGAGCCCCGCACCTCAGTCATATCTGCTTCAAAATGGAGAAGACAAAGATATTTAATTCTAATTTATTGCCTTAAGTGAGACATATATTACACTCCAGAAGACTCTAGACCTGTCTGGCCTCAGTTAATCTTCCTCCTACTAACTTAAAAGCAAAAGGATGAACCCAGAGAGACTTCTCCCCTTCCAAATATAGCATTAATGGTGGTAATGTCCTTGCACTCTAGTACAGCATTGTCAACAGTTTTAGTCCCAAATACTACTAAAGTAGATGCATCAATCTTGTTTGTTTAGGAAAAAAAAATATTCCAGGAGTGATAAAGTAGTCACAAAGACAAAACTTTTTTACACCAGCACTTTGGATATACTTTGTCTAAGGATTGATAGTCCATGTATCATTCAGTATGTGATTAGTTTGGGAGTTAGTTTTGTATTTACATGACTGCAATTGCACAGTAAATCTATTGTCCAGATTGCACTGAGTTACTAATGCATTTCAGTAAAATGTTAATACTGTAATTCTGATCTGTAAGAGTCATAGCCCTGCTATAAAAGCAATAGCAGCTGTGTACTTTACCATGGCAGATAACCCACTCAGACTTAGTTCTATTGCAGCACGACAGAGGGCCAGAGGCTAAGATTTATATGCTGGAGAAATAAAGGAATTTGTGCAAAAATAATTTTTTTACTGCATTTGGAGGTGTCTAATTGCTTTAGATATTTTCTGTTGCTTCTGAGAGACTGAATCAGTTAGATTCTACATTTTATTGAGAATAACTGTGCTTATTGGAAGGCTGGTTTTTTGTGAGCAAAGTACTAAACTAGCATCATTCTCATCTAAGGTATAAGGCCAGATTCAATCCCCTGGTAGTGATACTATAGAATAAGGATTGTGGAAAACCCTGGAGTGCCCTTTCAGCTGACAGGGAAGAGTATAATCTAGGAAAAAAACAGTGAACATATATTAGTGAAGGACAGCATGATACAGCCATGCATCTCTACACTGATGCGTGTGTAGAACCTTCATATCTTGTTGAGAATAATTATACTCTAGGTCAGTGTATAAAGATTCCTGCAGATTGCTTACTCCACAGTTCTTAAAGATATTGGTTGTAAAAATGAAATATTTGCACCACATGAAAGAAGTACTGAGTATAGAACAGGATCCTCACCATACATTACTGCAGGAAAGGGTAACATATTTTATTACAACACGTGGTGGGGAAGATTTTAGAGGTGATGTTCCTGACTGAGGAGTTATACAAATGAACAGCACATCCTCCATATGTTTGTAGAATCATACATGCAGAGCCTGCAGAGATGTATTCTATGTTTCCCAATCTGTTGTGTGTTAGCTCATACTGTTCTTGGTAATTTGTGTGAATTCTCTGCCTCCCTGATAGGGTACATTATGTGGGAAGTCATGAGCTGCTGTTCATGGACTTCTCTTTCTACTGCGTGAAAAGGACAAAATGTTATTGATGCTAAATAATGTATGGGTTTCAAGAATTTTGAAACAGATAATAGGTTTAAGCATGATCATTCAAAATATATATCTATTAGAAAATATTTTTAATGGCAGTTTTAGAAAGATCAAAAGGAAAAGATTTTATCTTTTTCTATGATTCTGCATTCTTTTCTGTGATAAAAGAGAAATATTTCAATACTGAAGTATCTAAATTTACAGTTATTGTACTTTTTCACAAAAAGGGTTATTCGTAAATGACAGTATGATTTACAATATCTCACACTTGCATATTCCTGTGTGTGACTGTTACTTCCTTTCATCTAGTGAAGAATGGGCATAAATATAACTTGTAATTAATGTTTCTCTGATCAGAAATGGTGAAGCAGATAATTGAATTTTTTTCTTCCATCCTTCAGATTATGGGATGGTTCATCAATCCTTGCACTACTCTTGTACAGTGGCTGTAATTATGAATGTGAATGTGATATAGAGATTGACTGGAAGAACAAAAAGTAGAGACCTCCATTTAGGTAACAGTATGAGTAACTTAAAATCATTATGACTCTGAAAAATACTAGGAATATTTTGACTCATATATGTCATCCAAAATCATTCAGTACTGTAAGTCATATAGAAATTATTATTTCACAGAATTCTCACATAACTTATGCAATCTTTTTATAACATAATAAGCTACAATAGAAATCAAAATCTCTTCTTCATTTTTTCTACAATGGCAGCAATCTGAAACAGAACTCCTAATCTCTGAGAGACTCTTTAGCAGAAATCAGTAATATGGTATAACCCAGCAATTTTGTTGCACTGCAGGTGCAAATGGAGTAACTCGGAGTCAACTCAGGTATGTGTATTTAAGAATTGGTATGGCTAAGAGCTAAATTTCAAAAGTACAAAAGGAGAAAATTCCCAGCTACATATCACTTTTAATAAGCTAAGCAACACTTTATTAATTATCATTTCAGTCAATAAATTTATCCAATTTAGTGGCTAAAAAATACATGCAGTTATTCATGTATCAAACACACATATTCATGAATAAGTGCATGCACATGTATAAACAGAAAGTTTACCTTTTCCTACTTACATGTGTGACTTATGAAGTCACTTAATTTGCTCATGCTTACTCATCACTCAAAGTAGAAAGCAGCAGAATGCAGGCAAACAGATATATATCTGACAAAGAATTAACCTGAAATCAAATCCTTTGTATGAGCAAAGGAAGAAATATCACCAAACCATTGGATATTCTGAGTTGGAGGGAAAACTTTAAATTAGCCTATTTATAATTAGCTAATTAGCCAAATTGAAGCAAGGGCTCATCGTCAAAATATTTTGGTAGTGTATGCATAACTTTAAATTATTATCAAACTGAAATGATGCTTTTTTGATCAGATGCAATGCAAAATTACTTTTTTATTTGGGACCATTTCCTATGGGTTATTAAAATGGATACAAGTATAGCTTCTTTCGATCTTGAAAGTTGTACAACAGAATGACGTAGTAAATTCCACCCAAACAATCAAATATCTGACATAAACCAAAGATAAGATTATTTTTCTTTGTCATTTGATCCACAATTGTTTTTAAAAAACTTTGCAGAAGGAAGCCTACACTGAAAATAGTGCAGATCGCTCAGATTTAGAATAGCTAAAGTATGAAACAATTACTATTTATCTTTTATAATGTTCATTGTTTAAGCTCACTGGTCTAACAATTACAGTCAGTTAATATCCTTTCAGCTGAAAACTTACAGGTCTTGCTAAGATTTTAGAATGATTCATAATAAACTGAATTGAATGAATAATAAAACAGCTATCATTACTTCCTTTATGCAGGATATTAATTGTGGTCAAAGTTCACTTAGAGCACAGCTACTAGACTATGTATGTATTAAACAGAAGGAATTGAAAAATATGCTTTGATAGCCTAATAGATATGTAATACCTGGAAAGTAATAATTGTGGAAAACCTAACATTATTCTTATGAAAGTTTTTTGAAACAAATCATGTTATTCATGAGTCACTCAGAGCCCAGATGTTCAACCAGGAATTCCATCATCCTAATATTTGCTGGAAGCACGTTAGGGTTGAGCACATATATCCAGGAGATATACAGAATGTCCTGACAATATGTTCTGAACATATGTATTGACATATGTGGCCTATAAACCAAAATCAGGAAATACTCTTCTGAGCTGGATAATCCCAAAGGAAGAAGAACTGGTCAAGTTGTGAAAGCAAGCAGCAAACATCAACAGCAGTGGTGAAGGACTTAAAGCCCTGAAAGAAGGCAGCAACACAAATAGTGGAGCAGCATCCATCAGAATGATGCAGAACTGAAGCTTTTCAGAAAACTACACTTTAATAGTGTTTTAAGCCTTTTGTTATTTCAGTGTTTTAGTTTACTCCCCAGCACTTTCCTATTTATATTTTAAGGCTAGATGAGAAAAAGCTTACCCCTCCTCTAACTAACTGAGATGTCAACATACACTTAGACACAAGTTTGACAATTTTGTGGAGAAAAAAAAGCAAACCATTTTCTTTTACTCCAAAACCTGTAAGTCCTGTAGTTAGAATGCTCATCTAAGTTATGAAAGACTCATCAGCTTACATAAATGCTGTCACACAGAAAGCCAGGCTTTAAAAAGCAAGTTCTCATGCTACTCCCATGACCCACTGGAATTTCAAGATTACTGCCATTGTCTCTCCCTCATATGTGTCTGCTTTGTACTAAAATTATTCACAGAATCCAGCAGAGATGACAGGGGTGGCTGAAGGGCCTGATGGTAAGGTAATGACATGACACCAGAGCAAGGACTTGAATACTAAGTACCTGAAGTATAGACTTCAGTACTTAACTATTACTTGACTGTTCTGCAAAAGTGTTTTTTAGTTATCTGTGATTTTGATTAAATATTCTCCATCAAATCCCAAGAATGTGTCTCAGGTTAAATTCTGTTCAAAGCAGATTAACCTTGTGAAAAGTCTTTCTGAGCCCAACTAACTGAAACTGGTATCTAGCTTACTTGAGAATCGAGTTAACAGAATTATTGAAAAGAAGATTCTAGGTCTTGAAATATTTGGGATGCAAGTGTGTGTGTGTTTTGGATTTTTTGTCTACTGTTATTATTTTTTTTAAGAAAGCATCCACAAGGTGATCTCTCTAATCTTGACCCAAAAATAACATTTAAATAATGGTTTTTCTTCAGATCTAGGGATGTCTCAGAATAGTACTTGCATACTTAAAGTTAAAAAGATGCTTTTTTGGTGGATCAAATTCAAAATAGTTAAATTTCACACTTTCAAAAGTGTGTAGGATGTCCTCTATAGGTATTAGTTGCCATGCTGGGAATGTGACAGGATTTCTTTGCAAAATTATTTTCAATATATCTCAGTGTTATAGACTTTAATGCATAACTGTCTACATTTTTACTAACTAAATAAATGTTAATTATTTGCCTACAGCTTTCATTTTCTTTTCAGTATAAATTATTGCAGCCTTCAAGTTTTTGTTACTTATATAAAATGAATGTGTTTCAAATGATATATTACATCTTCCTTTTCTAGAACATAAGATTATTGAGGTTAAGTACAGGGTTTGTTTTATAATATGTTTGAAAATCACACAGGGCCATAAGGATGCCTACAGAAGAAGGCTAAGAGAAGTAAATATAGCATTCTAGAAAATATTATGAAAAAAATAATAAGTGTTGACATGAATACTATGTTAAGTAAATGCTCTTCATAACCAGGGAAATTATGAAAGAAGTTTTAGTTTGTATTTTAAGGAAAATGACTCAGAAATGGTAGACTATACTACTAGTGTAAACTCAATGCTTGTGGACTTATAATTCCTTTTAAGTCAATAGAATATGAGCAGTAATTAATAAAGGTGCTATTTTAATCATTAGATACTTTTAAACTGAGATAACAATATTAAAAAAATAACCCAGACCTTATGTTAATTAATGCTTGATATATCATTTATTATGAAATTAATTCTGCTAATAGAAAATACATGAGGTTTCTGTATTCCAAAGGAAATAAATCTGTTCAACAATAAAGTCTAATATATAGGATAATTCAAAAAGAATGAATGACCAATGTTTAAATGTGAAAAATTATTCAGTCTGTGCCTCCCAATGTAAAGGGATTTTAAATTTTTTTTTGTTATCTTGATTATGATAATAATATAACTAAGTGTATATTGTATTTGTTTTCAGAGAGTCCATCAACAGTCCCTCAAGATGGCAATATTGTTTTCTGCATAGACTTGCCTTGATCCATTTTATGTGGTCCTTGAACCTTAATCTAAAATGTTAACAAGATGATTTGTCTTCTGCATTATTTATGCACAATGCAGAATCAGCTAACCAATAAAGAGTAATGTTATTAGCTCACAGTATTGTTACAAATATTCCTGCTTTTTGTTTTGATTCTCTAGAAGGCTGTATCCTAGAAGACAGAACAGGATAGTGTGATTTAGTGAAAACCAGAAGAATTAAACCTTTTTCTTGATCTGCAAAAACACAAATCACTTTTTGTAAATGTTAAAAGACATTTTATGTGAGATTTAGCTAGAAAGATTAACACCAAAGAAGCATTATTTCCTTTTGAATTTATTATCTGTTTGAAAAAAAATAATGGAAAACCATTAAAATACTAATGATGACAAGATATTTCAAATAATCTTACTGATATGCAGTCACTGGAAGAAACTAATTTATTTGCCTGCATTGCATAGCCTGATTTAGGTTGTGTACAATTAAATGCACAATTTTTTCACCTTTTCATCAATTCTGCATTCCTTGTATGTCTTCTTTAAATAATATTATGTTAACCAAGACAGTAAATGCAGGAGTGTGACTTCAGGCATAGTGATAAACATGTCTCAGTGACACTTGTCTTCTCCATTTTATTTTTAATATTCTAAATGCTGTGCCAAACTCCTTTACCACCACTTGTTTGAACAATAAAGGGTTCTCATCCCTTAGAAGTAGTTTAAAGGAATAAATAAAGTCTTTCTCCTCTAGTTTCTCCACACCTCACTTGTAGGAAATAAAATCAAGTTATTTTTTTTCTTTAAAGTCGTAGGTATCACTGAATTTTACAGTACAGATACAGCGGCTGAGTATAAAATCATGTGTTAGAATGAGCCAGGGTAGAGTTAATTTTCTTCACAGTGGCTGCTGTGGGGCTGTGTTTTGGATTTGTGCTGAACACTGGGTTGATAATGTAGAGGTGTTTTTGTTATTGCTCAGCAGGGCTCACACAGAGCCAAGGCCTTTTCTGGTTTTCATACTGCCCTGCTGGTGAGGAAGTTGGGGGTGCTTGGAAGGTGGAAGGAGACAAAGCCAGGGCAGGTCACCCAAACTGACCAAAGGGATATTCCAGACTTTGTAAAGTGGTGAGAAGAGGGAGAAAGGGCAGGAGTGTGGACACCTTTGGTGTGATGGCTTTTGTCTTCCCAAGTCATCATTATATATGGATTACATCCTGGAGATGGCCAAGCAACTGCTTGCCCATGGGAAGCAGTGAATTAATTTCCTGTCTGTCTTTGTTTGTGTGTACAGCACTTGCTTCCCCTACTATGCTCTCTTTACCTCCACCCATGAGTTTTCTACCTTTTACCCTTCTGACTCTCTTCCCAGTCCCGCTGGCGAGAAGTGCGTGAGCCACTGCTGGCTGGGGCTAAACCATGACAGATCATAAATATAATTCCCAATAATATTGTTGTGTTTGTCCACTTCTGTCTAAAATTGGTCTACAAAATATGTCAGAAAACATGTTTCAGTAGCCCTTAATGATACAGGAAGGAAAGGCAAGTAGAGAGTAAATTCTTCTAGCAGCCTTTCTGTACCTAAAGTGGACTAATAGGGAAGTGGGGCATGTAGGGACAGGACAAGGGGCAGTGGCTTTAAACTTAAGCAGAGTAGGTTTACAGTAGATTTTCGGAAAAAATTCTTTACTGTGAGGGTTGTGATGCACCAGAAGAAGGCTGCCCAGTGAAGTTGTGGGTGTGTAATCCCTGGAAGTGTTCAAGGTCAGAATGTGGCTTTGAGCCACCTGGTCTAATAAAAGGTGTCCCTGGCCATGGCAGGGAGGGTGGAACTAGATGACCTTAGAATCCCTTCCAACCCTAGTCATTTCTATGAATCTCTGAAACAGCTCTGAAATCCAGCTGGTTAAAATATACCTTTGGTTTGAACATTTGCTTTAAATTGTTTAACTGTTCCCTATTTTTGCATATTCTAGCACTGGGTGCCTAAACAGGCAGACAGTGCAAAAGCTAAACAAAACATGCATCATCTCCAAATTCAAAAGGAACATTTTAATTCCATGGTCTTATCCTTCAAATGTCAATCTGGATAACTGCAGCACCTGGACTTTAAAATGAACTGCATAACACAAGTGTTGGTGTAACAGAGATGAGATGCAAACTACAAAGCATGACCCTGGCATGAGATCTGCTGGAAAATCAGACAACAAACAAAAGATAAAAGGTGACCAGGGGATACAAACTAAAAGCTTACAGAATACAAAACAAACCACACAGATAGAAAATAAATTTAAATAAAAGATAATGTAGGAAATTAAAAACTGATGCTGATTTTATTTGTATTACACAACTTCTAGCTTGTTTTCTTTTTTTTTTGGAGGGTGTTTTGCTGTTAATAGTTTTATTGGGTTTTTTGTTCTTGTGAACTAGCAATTAGCAATTTTGAAATAGAGATTGCTGTATAACTCATTTGCAATAATTAAATCTATTCAAAAGCAATAATTTCAATGCCACTGTATATATATTCACTCCATGGCACAAAACCAAGGTAACAGTTTCCCCTATACCTACAGAATATTAATATCTCTCTGCTGACATTTCTGAATTATGATAATGCTATCAGTGCCAAATTATTTCCATTTATCACTGAATCTTCAGTGTTTTATAACACTGTGCATTAGAATTGAAGATTGACTAAAAATCAGTACACTAGATATTACATAAGATGTAAACATGTAACCTTACAATCAAAAGGATAAATTTTAAGAAAACATGACATTGAGTAAAGCTGTACATATTCTAATTTTTTGTGTGCTAATTCAAATCCAGTATTTTGGAACTGTGAAGATTTTTCATTACTGTGCCCTAGTTTACAGAATTTTTAGTTACACATTTCCCTTTAACAAACTGTGTTGTAGAAATGAACTTGTTTATATCATACCTAATCATATTCATGTCACGCAAGAAACAGTTCTTGCCTTCATTAGGCAATATTCATTTATTCCTAGAACAAATAAACAAACCCAAAATTTAGACTGATAAAAACCCTTTGTTACATTTTAAAAACCACAAATCTTAATACTAAAATTGTGTAAGTGAGGTATTTTCATTGCACTACGCAGTGTGATGTCCCTGCTAGAACATGAGAAATGAGAACATGGACACTAGTTTAGCATAATAGAAATGTTGCATCAGAGGAGCTATGTGATCATTGAAAGAGCAAAGTCATCTCACTTTTTGCTTGTCTTGTGAAGCCAGAGGGAAGGTAAGAACAAGAATTCAATAACAGGTTCATTAAATATAAATGAAGGCCCATATTCCAGCTTTGCATCTACAGTGAGTGGTGCAAGAATAGAACATTTAGGAAGGAGCCCACCAGCATAGTATTTGTCTTTAGGACATGAAGAGCTGATGAAGTTTCAGGTTACTAATTCAAAGACTTATAAATACTGTCCATGTATAAAACAGATTAAGTACTGTATTATGGAAGTACATGATCAGTTTCACAGCTGCAGTTGCAATGAGGGATTTTTTCACAGCTACCACAGATTTTTTATATAACTCGTCACAAGTGCTTGCTAAGAGCTAAGAGTGCTTTTGGTTGACATAAAACAAGCTTAACTGTTAGAATAACCTGGAGATCATGAACAATTATTACTTGCTAGGAAGGTGAAAGAAAGATGGAAAAAGAGGTTTCATGTTCTAAATATTTTTGGTGATTAACATAGCTATCTTCGACTTCTGCTAAAATGCAACCTTCTGTATTTAATTCTAGGATCTAAATAACCTTTTTTTTTCTATTCGCTTCCTACCAAACCTTTAAAATTTATTGAATCCACTTGAGAACAGTCAAGTCCTTCAATGCATGTGCATATGCTTCAAACAATTTTCCATCCTCATACAAATATCCAGAAACTATGAGGAGTTTTGAATGATTGATTTACTTCACTGGTTTTTTGAAAAAGCAGCAAGTCAATAGTGAGATGTTGATAAGCTATAAGTGAAGTCGTTTTTGGTACTCTCATCCCTGGAATCTAACTCTCATCTCTCCAAGTGATTTTTTATAAATGTCCAAAAGCAATTGCTTTCCTCGGTTAGAAGACTGTTATTCATTACCTCTCTCTAAAACAAAACCATGAAAAATCAGCAGAGCTATTCAGGTTAGCAGTACCATTCATCCCTATCAAAATATGCAGTTAACTGAACACACCATGTTACATCTGAAGAGACTGTCAGATCTAATGAAAACATTCAGCTAAATAACCATCACAGTCTGCTGCCATTCCTAGGATGGCATAGACTCAACCTTGCATGGAAAAGGATCAAGTTCCACACCATACATTTTAAACTCTAGGGCTACCCACTTATGCATTTTTCCACTGAGTTTTAACAGATGGAAATCTCATTTCAAAATGCTTCAGTATTAAGAGAAAGTTTCCCAAATGCTGACAGTGTAAACAGCAATTTGATCAATGCCAAAATTTTGCACTGGAATAAAAATGTTTGAAGTACTGAAAAATAGAAGTAGAAAGTAGAAGGTAAAAAAGCATGTTTTCAAAAAGGATTGAAATTTCTAAAAAACCTTTATTTTACTCAAAACAATATTTAGGTTTAAATCTTGGCAAGAAAAAATTACCAACTCTAATCTCCTCAAAACTTTTGTTTCGTATTTCGTATGCATTTTTCACATAATCAGAGAGGTGTTCCAGTAAAGCAGCTTTTTTTTTAGTATGGTTCTTTCCTGTCCAGTTGAGGAGGGGAAGTAACAGGAGAGCTTGGTTAGCACCGCTTGTCTAGCAAAGGTCAACATCTAAGTAATGGGCATTGAAAACTTCAAGAAGCATAGATATTCCTCGTCACACTTTTTCAACATATCTAAAGGGCAATTTATAGGGTAGAAGATACAGACCTTAGATGATAAATGTGAGCTAGATTATGAGTTGATATCACAGGCATCAGAAGAGGAGAAAGATACCTTTCAACTGCCACTATAAAAAAACATTTTTACATGCCCTGAGTTGGTGGGGACCTCACCTAAGGCCTTGGAAAATATCTCAGTTTCATGTCAGTGGATGGCAACAAAAATTCCTCTAACAGTATCAGATCAGTAATCCTACTTTAGTAATAAGAATTTTGAAAGTACAGTCATTAAACATACTCTTCCTCTAAGAAAATATTGCTTTTATGAACAAAAAGCACTGTCTTAATAATCACTCTGTCATAGCCACAACCATCTGTCCAAAAATATAAACTTAAAATAAATCTGTTAGATAGGGGTGCTTGTCTTGTTTTTCTCCATCCTCCAGTATACACAAATAAGGTTGGTGAAAACATGCTGCAATATGAGAGTCACTGGAACCATTGCAAAGTTTGCTATTGCTGGCAGTTCAGGAGCCCTAAAAAGAGTTACCTTTTTTTATTCCTAAGGCCATATTACAGTATGGGGAATTTTTAGGATCACTATAATTTTAAGAATTAGTATAAAGGTTTGTTCAGGCACATTTTAAGCATACACAAATGGAATAAGAAAAGCAATGACTGAGAAATAATTCAGTTTTAATCCATGGAAACAGAATTATAGTAATATTTCATTATTTATAAAGTTTATTAACACCTCAGAAAACAAACAAAAAAAAGAATAATATTTTATAAAAGCACCATCAGTCAGCAATAAGACCTAGGCCTCCTGAATTCTAACATAATATGTTATCAATAGGAACATACTGACTCTCATTATGTGTTGAAAAGGTGCATAGCAGTTTAATATTCTGAAAAAGAAAAGAAATAAGTATTTTTCTGATGCAATATCAATTATGACAATGACACAGTGACATTGTCCACACTCATTGCAAAAAAAATCATTCAAAGCAGTTCAGTGGCAGATTCTCGAATAATGTGCTTTTTTTTCACCCTTCAGACCAAGCTGCATCTCAAACAATGCAGTTGCACATTTTTATTCACAGCTACAAAAAGAGCCAGGCCTTCCTCCAAAACTAAATGCCTTAATGCATAAATCAAAATAAACTATACAAATCCTGAATAAGATATTTGGGAAAAAAAAAGAAAAATATTTGATTTATTGTGTCTGAAATTACACTCAGTAATCCTTAGTAAAAAACGAATAATTATTTATAGGTACTCATCCCAAAACACTGAAACTTGAAATATCTTCGTACAGTCAGCTAGGTTTAATGCTGTTTTTCATCTGCTGAAATATTAGATATTTGCATCATTGTCTTGTCACTCCTTCATGGATTTTGGGAGCTTCATGGACACTGAATTATTTTTATTTTGCAGCCCATCAGGCAGTATTTTTTGTGTTTACCTTGCACTGATTATTTCTGTAAAAGAACTAATGGTAATATGATTGATCAGTTTTTTCTCTCTCACCCTTTTGATCAACATGCCAGAGGAAGGAGCTTTAACTGGTATATTTTAATAGCTTTAAATAAGTATTTGTCATGTCACTATGTTTCTGGAGCTTTATTTTTATATGATGAAAGGTAGAGTGTTTCATTCTTCTTCCCTTGCAGATCCATAAAAATATTAACTCTAATTTCTCCTTTGTTCATCTCTGTTCATATATAAATGCATATAGAAATATGTATAAATATATATATTGATATATAAATGCAAAACCTGCAAGAATAAAAGAGGCAGAAACCAATGACCATACTGAGTGAATGGTAAAGCTGCCAAAATGAATTTAACCTCAAATGTTGTGAAAAATAAATAAGATCTAGAAATAATTTCTACTTCCATCCATCTTTTAGTTTATACAGAAAAGAATTACATGTTCTGCTAAGCTCTTGCAGGAATCCTACTGGAAATAAAGTGTTATATTTTTTTAATGAGAATTTACGAGACTTATGACAGCAATCACTTGAAAGCAAAATTTGCTAACAGTCTGCTATCTATCTCCATAGTTTGATTTTTAGCTATACTAACATGGTCTTAGTTTTCCTTATCCTGAGCTGGCTGACAGATCTCAGCCTTGGTTCAGTCAGTTTTCCTATTAAATCACACGAGCCACAGTCTGAGGTCTCTCTCTTAACTAGCTAGCACCCTACACTGTCATCTTTTAAGAACTCTTCCTAACTACCTAAACATAAAACCTCGAGTTTTAGCTTAGATTTCTTTTTTTAAGCATTTTTGGATTATTTTTCTTTGAAGAAAATAGAAGGTGCTCTTAGGCAGAAGGGAGCAAGGGCAGCCTATAAGTCAGTCTTTGTATGGAAGCAGGCAAATCCAACCCTGACCTTTTGAAACAATAATGAGCTGCTTAGCTCTACTCAGTCTACATGTGACTATATTTCCAATTATTTCCTCTAAACTCCCTGATACCTGACTTCATTCCTCTCTATAATAGTTTCACCCCTTCATTGAAAGTGCTATCAAGGGAAGTGGCTGAGTCACCATTCCTGCAGGTACTTAAAAGACATGTAGATGTGGCTCTTAAAGACGTAGTTTAGTTTTGGACTGACAGTGTTGAGTCAATGGCTGGACTTAAAGGTGAATCTAATTTTATGGTAATAGCATCCTTTTTTGTATGTTTTGGTAAATAAAATAATGTAATAAGCATGAAGTAGTCAGATGCAGTGATGATCAGGGTAACATTAAAACATAAATTAAGGGGATGTATTGTACAGCCTCTATTTGGGATAATGAATACTTGCCAGCATAAGCCATTCATATTTTTATAAATTCTTATGTAAAACAGACCTTTCATCCACCACTCTTATACATACCGGCAGGAATAAAACCCCTCATTATAGACCTGATGTACTAAAAAACTCACAGACTGCAGTTAAGAAACTCAAGTAGAAATATCAAACAGAAAAGGAAAAAGAGTAATTTGGAATTCTGTATCAGTTTACATTTTAACTGACCCCTTTAGATGAGAGAAACACTAGAAAAGCACAGTACCAAAATATTCTTGAGAAAGAACTATGCTTCAGAGAGGGTTGGACTACATTATTCATCAGTGAATCCTGCATCAAATACTAGACAAGCTTAAATATGAAGCAGTTTTATTAGTTAGGTCAATTAAGACCAATTAAATTTTCTTGTATGCAAGATTTTGAAGAGATTTGAGATTCTTTCTTAAAACAATAAGAATATTTTGAGGACAAGCAATAACATTTTCAAAGACTTTTATTTAATAACATGATGTATTAATGTGGCACTTGTGACCAAATAAAGCATGTTAATCAAAGACAATTTGTCAAATGAGAACTTTTAAGTAGGTTTGTTTTGTTTGTTTGTTTGTTTGTTTTTGCATTAGTAAAGTATTACAGATTTATTCAATGTTATGAAAGATACAGTGCAGTATCTTTGACAAGGTGAACACTCAGAATTGAAACAAAGGGAGGTAAGAACTTCATAATCCCTTACCCTTGTAAGAGGAGAAAGTTAAAAAAAGGAAATTGAAAATCAAAGAGCTATTAAAAATAATCCTGACAGAATTAAACTAGATTTCTGTGGTGATTTAAATAGAAACTGGGAATGAAACAGCAGATCAGGACTCTTAAAAGAAAAAAAAAATTCTAGAGATAGGAAATATATATAACTAGGGACTGATATTAGAAACTCTAAATTTTTCACACTTTCCTTGAGAAATCTGATAGCATCACAATAGGTAAGATTTCATAGTCCAAAATCAAGAGGGAATTATAAGCAACAGACAACTTGGAACTTAAATGGTTTCACCATGTGTCCTGGTTTAGGGCACATTTGGTAGAAAATTTCCAAAGGGGGCCTGTCCAGAAAGCAAACCTACACGGCCCCTCCCTCCCCCCAACCGATTTGGGAAGAATTCCTCAGAGAGAAGTGGAAAGAACCTGTTTATTTAACAGGCACAGCACCCCCCAGCACACAAAATGAACAATACCAGAATACCAGATGACACCACTCTGACAAAGATGACAAATTAAAGTGTCTCTCGGGGG
>NW_005054340.1:5008645-5009988 GCF_000277835.1 Geospiza fortis | reverse complement strand
GAGCAGGTTCGAGATGGTCAAAAAAGGAGAGGAGAAAACAGTCCAGGAAGAAATCTGGACTGTTTAGCTAAACTAGCTAATGAACAGAAGCAAGAAAGCAAGCAGAAGCGAAGCAGAAGCAGAAGCAGGAGCAAGAGAGAGCAAAGCAAAAAACAAAGCAAAAAACAACAAAGCAGCACTGAGTACTGTCTGTGTCTCTGATAAGAAAAACCCAAACAAAACTTCCACTCTTCAAGACCAGTCTTAAAGGCACAGAACATATGAATGGGGATACAAGCATCATAACCTCACCCTAGGACACCATGAATAAAATAGGGACTGGATGAGAAGGGCTTGGGGGTGCTGGTGGATGAAAGGCAGGACATGAGCCTGAGGTGTTCTTGCTCCCAGGAAGCCAACCATACACATCACAGAAGAGTGGCCAGAAGGTGGAAGGAAGTGATTCACCCCCTATACTCCACTCTCGTGAGATCCCACCCAGAGCAGTGTGTCCAGTTATGAGGCCCTTAGCACAAGGAAGACATGGGCCTTTTGCAGGGGGTTCAGATGAGGGCCACAAAAGTGATCAGAGGGCTGGAGCTGGTTTTTTAGCCTGGAGAAGGAAAAGGCTCCAGGGAGACCACATTGTGGCCTTTCAGTTCTTGAAGGGGCCCTACAAAAAAGATGGGGACAAACTTTTGAGCAGGGTTTGTTGCAATAGGACAGAAGGTAATGGCTCGAAACTGAGGGAAGATAGATATAGATTAGGTATAAGAATGAAAGATTTTATGATGAGGATGCTGAAACGCTGGAACAGATTTTTCAGAGGGATAGTCAATGCTGCTGGTAACATATCAATGTTCCAGCTATTGCTGAGCTGTTCTTGCTCTTCCTCACCTGCTGGAAGTGAGTAGTCTGGGTATACACAGGAGGTTGGAAGGGGACATCTCTGGGGTGGCTGAGAGCTGACCAGAGAGATGGTGTGCACACTGCAACTCATCTTCTGACTGGGCCGGCCCCAGCACAGGGCGCGGCTGAGCCCCTCAGCCCCGGGGAAAGCCTGGGCAAGGGAGGGCAAAACGCTGCCCGGCAGCCAGGGCTGAGCCAGGGGAAGCGAGCGAGAAACAGCCCTGCGAGCCCCGAGGGGACAGCGGGAGCAGGGCCGGGGGCAGGAGAGACCCGGCAGGGATGGCCCCCGGCCTGTCCCTGTGGTTCATGGTAATGCTCAACACCAGAGATGGGGAATATTTCCTGGAAGACTGCAGACTGTGGAAAACCTGCACTGGAGCAAGTTTATCCTGAACTACTGAAGCCTCTGGAAAGGTCTCCAACTCGAGCTGGGTAAAGTGGGAGGAGAAAGGAGC
>NW_005054340.1:5001274-5008613 GCF_000277835.1 Geospiza fortis | reverse complement strand
CTTGGATGAAAGGAAGTAGAGAAATCAGGAGTGAAGGTTCAAGGTGAAGGTGATCCTTGGAAGTAAAGTTGACAGATAAAGGGAAAGTATTTATGTGGGGAGGTTTGTCTCTGTTTCTCACCATCCTATTCTTATTTTCAATGGGCAATAAATTAAATTGATCTTGCACAAGTGGAGTCTGTTTTGCTGTCACTGTTTGTGACAGTAATGGATCTGCCTGTCTTTGTCTTGACCTAGAAGCTTTTCCATCCTATTTACTCCCTCTGCCCTAATGAGGATGGGGAATGAGAGCATGGCTGTGTGGGTGTCTGGCAACCAGGCATGGTCAACCAGAAAGACAAGCACAGATTGCTGTAGATGACACAATTTGAGAACAAAATAGACCTGAATATCCTGTTACATGTTTGGCTGACATGTATCAAGACAGTGATGTGTGATCAGCATTTCAAGGAGAATAAAAACCAGAAAAAGTGAGAATTGTGATGCTACTCCCCCTGCGAAAGACATCAGAAGCACAATACAGCAACTAGAAAAAGAATTAAAGATCCTCTTTGTTTCTTCTGTCTGCATGTAATTCAGATGGTTTCCTCTCATTCTCATCAATGCAATTTCTCTGGTTTATGTTGTATTGCACAAGTGTAATTTGTAACTTCTTCCAAGCACAGCATGCTTTTTGCATAATGTATTGCAAAATATTGTTGGTACTCTCCTTAAATCAAAATATGCTCAAAAACATGTCCTTCAGTTTTACCTATCCCTCCACCAACTGATTTTTGGATTTTATGGATAATAGGAGCCCGCTATTCATATGCAGAATGGTAGAAAGACGTCTATCCCAGATATGTAGATTTTTTTCTTCAACACACTAGTGAAGACAGTTATAGCTGAGATTGTTTTCAAGCATCATTTATAGAATACAGTATTGCTACAATAAACTACCCAATATTCTCAAAAGTGTAATCTTCAGAGATTGCTAATTGACCTTAACCAAAATATATGCATAACCTTAACAATACATTTTTCAAATAACTTGAATATTTCTTCCTATATTAAGTAGTGGCGCAATTCAAAAAACGGATTTTATAGTTAACATTTTTTCTTATTTAGTTAAATTAAAAGAGCTTCTTTCTATCTGTAATGATTCTTCTTAATAATTTAATACTAATGCATACATATTATCTTCTGCCTTTCATCAGCTGAAAATGTCATCACTGAAATAAACATTTTTTGACCATTAGTTCATTTTAAGCATTTGATCTTGTCTTTTAAATAAAAAATCCAAAAGGATGAGTCATCTCCTAGTGCTCTGAAACAGCAGGGGGAGCTTTCAGCTTGTTTAGAACTCCACAGTGTTTTTAATTCATCATTCACGAAAGTGTAACTGAGCTGAAATGCATTGTAGAATAGATTTTTAGAAAGATTAAATGATTTTTGATCTTATTCCCAGGGTCAACACCATACCCAGTCGATAAATAAACAAGAAAAAACCCCAACAAAACAGATCCACACACCACCACACACCACACACACATAAAGCCAACCCTTCTTATTTTTTCACTGGCAGTTTGGTCTTCTGGGAAAGAGGCAAGAGTTCAAGTCCCTTTATTATGACACTTGTCTTACAATTGGGTGCATTTGGCACATCACAAAGGTGTCTCAGTGGTCATAAAGCATTTAACAACAGACTGAAACATGTAAAACTGGTTATATTTCAGCTGATATACCAAGGGACATGACCACATGAGTCTGAAAAACTGCAACAGATTGCTTGTTTCTAAAAACATTGTTTCTGATTTTTAGTATAGTAACTGCCTTTCCAGGTAGTTTCTACGGAAATCCGCTAAGCATACATTTATGTTCTTTGTAAACAAGGTATTTATGTATTTATTAATTACTTTCAATTGACCTCTTCCAGAATTGGTGCATAATAATGTACGTTCTGGTACCATGCACTTTTTTCCTTATCTAATTAGCATTAGAATATGTTATTGAAATACTAAAGAATATAGATGAAAAATCTGAACACACAACATTCACTGATAATTTGTAATTTCCACTTAAAGTTGCAGTACACCATCACACAAGTTAGTCAAACCCACAGAAGTTGCACTTAACTATGTTCATTTATTTGCATCTTAACTTGCAAGTAAAATTGGACGCATGCAGACACATTCCTGACCTTAGAAACTAAGCTTCCTGACCTTAGAAACTTTTGGCAAGATATCCTTTTACTTCCTCTTGTATTCAATTGAGTGTTTTAATTATTTCTTCCAGGTAATTTGTACTTATTTCAGGGAGACATCTAGAAAAAAATCCTATATTTATCAGCTTTCTATTCACTTTTACTTATTTTGGTCTTTGAATAGTAATATTTTCATACTGCTGTAGCCAGCACTTCTGCAACATGCTATAATTTCAGATTCCTTATTTTATTAATTTTTAAAAATTTAAACAATGAAATCTGAGTTCACTTTCGAGAGTTTCAAGCATGATACTTAAAATTAGTCAATTCAGGAAGTCCAATGTACTTTTTTTACATACTTGGTTGGTGCAACTACTCATAACTTCATGCCTACAGAACAGCTCTCTGAGGAGTGAAACTCAAAAGACTCTCTCTTCAATAAAGAGAGCAAAGACAGACTCCATGTTTCTAAATGTCTCAATTTTTACTTCTTTTTTAATACCTCTTCCCTGTTAGAGCCATTTTCTTCCAGATATATGTGTCAGGTATGCTAAATCATTTGACTGTATCACCTCAATCTGTATGCTGTGTACTTTATAATAGCTATTAAAATATTCCTGCCTCATGTGCGCATCATTTTGTTTATCACCGTATTCCAGTTCTCCTTCAATTCTGGCTCTCAACTTCAATATTTTATCTTCTTCATCCAGACTTCCTTCCACCTTAATTAAAATTTACAGTTGGAAACAAAGCATATATCAGTATTACCAAAGGAAGAGAAACTGATTTAATCAGCACATACATCTTTTTTATTATCATTACACTGGAATATATTCATGTTTATTAATAGATCATATATTACTACAAAGATGGGCAAAGTAATCCTGAAAAAAAACTGTGATCTAATTATTAAGTATTTATTAAGTATTTTTTATTCACATCTTGGTATTTACTTCCATGGTCACTAACGCATGAATAATTTCAGACTCCCAGATCACCACTACAGCTGATCTTCTGTTAAAATAGCAGTCATAGGGTGAGCAGGCAGCTTGAAATGAACAGTTAGGATTAACTTTAACACCGTTGCCAGAAGGGAAATCTGGTTTGCTCTGACATCCTTTTAAGTCATGTCAGGACTTTGCACATCCCAGAATCCCTTGCCTTGTTTATTTTTTCACATCATCTGTTCTGTCTTTAACTTTTAGACACATGATTAATACTAATGTTAAAAATCCATGTCCTCATGTGTTATAAAATCCAAGCCCTTTGATTTCTACTGAAAGTACTCACAGTGATTGGAAAATGACAGTTAGTCAAGAAGAAGCACTCAAAATAAATCTTTGTTACACTTTGTAATTATAAGCAAATTATTTAAATTCTTTGGTCTCTTGGTGACTCATCTCCAATAAATAAAATCATTTCTCTTAAGGATTTGCAGTTGTTGAAATTATAAAATCTGTAGGAGAAGGAAAATATGCAGAAGGATATTATTAAACATAATGTGGGGCAAAGATGTGCAGTACAGAAAATCTGTGATTTCTCTGAATAAAATGAAATTTAATTATTTATAAAATTATAATGATTGATGTCTTGGGCTTCCTGACTTTTGCAAGGACTTTTGAAGTGACTTATTGAAATTAAGATTTTCAATAAAATACAATCATAAATCAGTTTGTTAACATACTGTTCCAAGTAGACAGAAAGCACAGTGAGCCATTTGGAAAAAATGTAACGACACTTCACTTTTTTCTTTTTTTCCAAGTGTTCTGTATGATGTCTAATACATTAAAATGTTCAGAAAACAGATTATTCATACTAGAGGAGAACATGTAGGGCTGAAGATCTATCAGTTTATGTCATATAGCATGGAAGTTTTTCACCATGCTGACAAGATAATATTGACCGTTTAGAAGGCCACATATCTAAATTAGATATAAACAGATTGAGAAACATCCAGCAAGTTTCTCAAAATACAATGGAAAAATATATAAAAAATTCATTCAGTGTCCAATTACTGTAACAAACATAAACAGGGAGGAGGGACTATGGTGTAGCCAGACACCTACAAATGCAATAGTATAAGCTTCAAAAAGTACTTTTCAAGGCCTCCCATCACAATATAGTATAGAAGAACCAATGCACAGAAGGTTTGTCTAACCACCAGGCATGTAAAAAGACTAAGCTAAACTTTGATGCAGATGAAGCAAACCAAGGGCATGATTTTGGGCTTTCATGCCTTATGCAAATGCTCCAGAGGATAAGCTGTTACTGTACCTCTGAAGAATTTCACAATGAAGATTAGGAGCGTTCTTTGTATTTCATCTATGATTTATAAAATTAATTTCAGAGCTGCAGGGGGAAATAAAAAAAAATTTCTTCCCTACTTTGGTAATAGTTTAATGAAACCAGTGTTCTGAAAAACTATTCATAAAGCTGGCAGCCAGTGCTCTACGGGTCTCCTTTCATGCCTATAAAATGCATACCCTGAAGAGACCTCCATTTATAAAAAGAAAAAAAAAATTCTGAACTTACAGAAAAGGGCTTGCTCTAGGACTTGTAATAGAATTTAAGCAGAATGCATTACTGCTTTTACAGAGAAGTCAAGTACTTAACAACAACAACAACAACATGTGAACAGTGTGTGGCTGAATTTAAGCTTCCCAGATCAATTAATCTCCCATCCTTTAAAGGGATAAATAGAAAACACAGAGTGTGACAATGGTGTACTCAACATGAAAATACCAAGAGAACAGATGTGGATTAAAACTGCACTTTGGTTCACCTTTCCTTCCTTGCATAGGCAAGGCGTTAGGCGTATAAGCTAAGTTGCCCTTTCTTCCCATGGGAAGAAAATATATTCATAACTACGGGGGTTTGTTTGTTTGTTTGTTTGTTTGTTGGTTTTTTTTTCCTTTTTTCTGTGTGTGTGTGAATCATTAGGAGATTCTACTGTAGTAAGAGCCAGAAAAACAGAAATTTCTTAATCTTTTAACCAGAACATCCATAGCTAAGGCAACCTATTGCCTAAAAACAGGCAAAAAGGAAGATTTATCACTTAGACTTGTTAAAGAAATTGCAATACAAAATCAGCTAATGCAGCAATAAAAGCAGGCAAATGGGCTGTTTACATTTTAGAAAAATATATTATTTCTGTACAATCTTACACACCTTATACTCTTCTACCAGCCCAGGACCATTAATATAGGCTCAAGCAGCCCAACAGCAAAAAGCACCTCTCCAAGTTTCTAGAGAGTTTCTGAATACCCTCAGTGTGGAGGAGGTACTCCACATTTTGGAAGCAGTTTGGCTTAGCATTTATCTAGAATAAAAAGAAGACCTCAGACAACTGCATAATCCATTTGATCCCTCAGGTTGCTCTCAATACAAAATGCAGTTTAGTGAATGAATTACACAGCCCCATGGAAGCTTGTACTCTGATTAAAAAACAGAGGGTATCTTTATTGAAGTGATTGCTGTGATATTACTCAAGGGCATATATAATTTGATTAAATCTTTCTTCAGAGTACCAGGTACTTCTGCATTATGAATGACATTATTTATTGTATTCAGAGATTAAAACAAGGCACAATATTTTGTGAAAGGCAATGGTTTCAGACTTATTTGGAAGAGCAATAGATGTTTATTACAAAGCTCTGGAGAAAAAGGTACTTGCTTAACTTAATATCTAACACCTTCTCATTTGCATAATTGGTAACCCACAACTGGATAAGCATACTTCTACTTTTTGGAAAAAAAACCAGATTTTTTTTCACTTGAAAGTCTTGCAGCAGCATTTTTCAGCACATTTCAAGGGAGTTGGAATTAAAAGGAAAGAAATGTTACAATTCACAAAACCTCAAACAATTTTCTCTAGGCCCATTATACTAAGCAACATTATCTCTCTCTCACATGCACACATACACACGCACGCACGCACGCACACACACACATGTGCATACACACATGCGTACACACACAAGAAATTTGAAAGAAGAAACATTACAGCCCAATATTTATTATTTTTTTTCCCTAAGGCAATAAACCTAATTATAAGACATGTTTTCATGCATACAGAGTTCCAACAGTAAAAAAATAAACTTGTTTGGTAGTGGTAGATAAGAGCAAAATCTTACAGTTTAAGAATTTCTATGGGCTCATCCCTATTTTAACAGTTAAAAATATGATTTCTCATATTTTGAACATTCACTATGATTAAATAAAATTCTTCTCAACTTTTGAAGGTTTTTATTCTCATATCAAAATTCAAATCAATATTCTATTTTGAATTTGTGTTTTAGATTTTAAGTACATGAGTCAATAACCATATATAATAAAACTTGACAAAGTATTCATTTCATTTCAGTATAAACATGACTTTTTTGTCAGAATACCTCTCTGACAGAAGAGTTTTTCACAAATTTGTAAGGTGTGCAAAGTATCTAAGTGGTGACAGTCTTCTACGTGACGCTATTTATTTCACTGGTTATTTATGAAGTATACATATTCTACCTACACATGGAAATGTTTTATATTTATCATATTTCATCATTCACAGATATAGACATCCCTACAGAGAGACATCAATTCTGAATATTAAAGACTTGCATTTCAGGTGGAGTATACTAAATGCAGGCAATTGTCTTCTCTGATAATTTCTCTAAAGGGATGCCAAAAAATCAACTGAAAAATATGCATAATGATCAATTAGCTGTTAGTAACAACTGCTATCAAAAATAATCTTAAAAGCCCACCCTTTTTTCATGTGTCACAATGTTTCAAAAATTTCAGAGACCAGGCAGAGGAGGACCTATTTCATACTAAGCAACTTGCTCCTACAGACAGCAAATCAATCTACTTCAATAAATTGGTAAAAATGTCTCTTTAGTACTTTAAAGACTTATGACTTAAAAAGGGTAAAACCCTGGAATAACGGTGCTATCATACAACAGACAGTTAGAACCACAGTTTTATAAATCACAAGAAACTAGAATTGTACCCTGGAGTATGGGGTCCAATTCTGTTCAACACCTTTATTCATGATTCTGATGGGACAGAGCAAACACTCAGCAAGTTTGTAGATGTCTGGGATGAGGGGCTGACACGTCAGAGTGTTGTGCTGCTATCCAGGAGGTATCTTGAACCTGGAGAAAATGATTG
>NW_005054340.1:4987834-5001252 GCF_000277835.1 Geospiza fortis | reverse complement strand
AAGACCTGTACCTGGTAAGGAGTAACCTGGTAAGGAGTGCCAGAATAAGCTGCAGGCTGACTGTCTTGAAAGCTGAAGCGCAGCACAGAACTTAGGGGTCCTGGTGGACTCTAAGTTGAACACAAGTCAGCAGTGCTCTCTCAAAGAAGTGCCCAACTGTATCCCTTGCTGCAGCAGGAAAAGTATCGACCACCAGGGTGAGGGTCAGTCTTGTCTCCCAAGTGAAAGGGGATAGGACAAGAGGAAAAGGCCTCCCATTTTACCAGGGAAGGTTTAGACTGGATATTAGGAAAAACTGCTTTACTGGAAGGGTTGCCAAACGTAGGAATGGCTTGCCCAGGGAACTGGAGAAGTCACCATCCCTGAAGGTATTTATGAGATGGGTAAATGTAGATTTCAGGGAGGACATGATTCAGTGATGAACTAGACCGTGTTGAGTTAATGGTTGGACTTGACAATCTTTAGGGTCTTTTCCAACCTCCATAATTCTGTGATTCTATGTGTACTGATGTTCCATTGGCAGCACAGAACAACACATCAGTTTACATGAAATTTTGCTTCTGTTAAAGAGCACACAGATAGTGACAGGGGCATATGTTTGGCAAGGATAAGATATTTAAGGGTATATAGCAGGACTATAGGAAAAAGTTATATATGGATAGCAACAAAGGAATGCAATAAAAAATCCTAAAAAACAACCCATAACAATTTTATGTGGGAACTCTCTGGCATAATGAGATAATCAGAACAAATGAAAATTTCCTTCATTTACCAGAAACCAGATGTTACAATAGCTCAGTAAATCTCAGTGTTAGAGAGAAAATTGGCATAATGCACCCATTTATTAGTAAGCACCAAAAATGCAGATTATGTACCACTTAATAAATTGAAGCTCCTTTAGCATTATGTTTTTGTTTAAATTAATCTTACAGACTGAACACTAGCAGAACTTGCTCATAAAAATCCTAAAAAGGCCAGCTTAGTTGAGAACACCATCATATTTTTCCTCTTCACACACTAGCATATTTCACAGTGAAGTAATAAATACTTTCTCTCAAGAATATGAGCTATTAAAGGAAACGTTATCCTCTTTATTTTTAGTTCTGGGTCCTCTTTCAGCATTCCTACTCACTATGCTTGTGGAGGAAACCTCGTGAGCAAGACTATAAAAGTGAAATTGTCTTCAACTTTTCCTTAAACCAGGCAAACCAGGATGACTTCCAGCTACTAAAGCAGCACAAGATTAAAATGCTGACACATTAAAACATTTGTATAATTCTTTATGTTCTTGTTAGTGAATCACTTGTAAAGATTATGACTTAATTTTGTTAGGAGCTCTTTTTCACCAAACTTGCTTTTGTTGTCTCCTCTCTAATAAATCTTAAAATGCATAGAAAATGGAAGTCATAGGAGGCAAAGAAAGATAGAGATATGTAATACTCATGCTAGGACAAGTTTCTCTTATAACAAAAGTACTTCAGAAATATCCACTGGTGCCTTACATCCTGTGATGCTTTGCTCTCCACATGCCATGATCTCAACCTGAACTTTATTACCCATAAGTTTACCTAAGTGTTAACCACCAGTTCCAGTGGCTACTATGGATGTGGCTGTCCTTGTGGCTCTCATTGTGCATTTGGAGGAGAGAGAACAACCCAAGAGCCAGGAGATAATGTCAGCAACCCAAGTACCTAACAGTAGCTCTGGTCAATGATTTGGCTCAAGCCAAGTTTGGAAGAAATTAACATCTATAGCTGGTTTGTAAATATGACTGGAAGTCAATTGTTTTACCCTATAAATACTGGGCAGCCCAGGGCCTGCTGAGCTCTCCTGCATGGCAGTGGGCAACTTGCCAGGATCTCCCTTTGGGTAGAGATACTTCTTAAGGTTACTTCTTTAGACTGAAATATTCCTTAACACAGTAGATCCTTGGTGTGTAATTCATACTGAATTTGCTGACATATATGATTGATTGTGCATATATAATACTTCACGCATAAAACACTGACCAAGTTTGGGACTAAATCTGGATCCAGCTGCACCTAAACTCCACTCTTAGGAAGAGTTGAGAACATAAGGATGTCCTTTCTGAAACTCAGAACTCTGTAGGAGGGTTTCCCTGACAGTTTTGTCTGACCTGGTTCTCTATGCAGTAAATAGTCAAGAGTACTTTGTTATCAAATCTTGTTCAACCACTGTACTATTTACTATCAAAATTTGTTAAATTGCTGGTTTCTATCAATGAACATATTGCTACTTATCTCTTAAGAATGAAGTGTGTCACTCCATCCACCACAAACCCCCAAAGGCCAACTTAATGATGCATAAGATGTATATTACCCATTTTGATTTTCTTCAGTTGGAGATAATGAACTCTCTTCCAGTTAATGACTGCTGGCACTTCTATGCCTTGTAATCCCTAGCTTCAAGAAGCCATCTCATTATCTGTTATAGAACACAAATGCTTGAAAAACAGCATCTTTTATTCTTGCAGCTCGTGTGCAGAATAATTAAAACAGATTATTTAACCACTCCAGCATTACTTTAAGGAAGAGCTGTTATTAGTAATCCCAGGCAAGAGATACAGGTTTTATCCCATGATTAAGTCAGATTTATTGGACAGAGGGTAAGTGACATTATAATTTAAGAGATGAATTTTAAGTAATGTCTGTGTTGAAAATTCCTGAACATAACCTCAAGGACATAACATAAGTGGAATAATAAAAGCATATATTCACAGCAACATATATAAGCTTATTTTTTGCTGTATTACATTATTGGCTCACTGTAGTTGAAACACTGCAAGAAATTTATTTGAGTGTTCATTGAAATATTCTATTTGCCTTCTTTGTGATACAAAAATGTCACCATTACCTTCTAATTCCCTTTGTGTAATCTAGATTTTCTGTTGATCTGAAAGGTTTCTGAAGTGAAAAAATTTTGCTGCTTCCAGTTGTTACAGAGGATGTAATTCCCTGATGATAGCAATTTCATATTTTACAGATATCATAGTAGCCAATAGGAAAAATTAGAATATTTTGGGGACACTTCAGCACAAAATTATTGCTTCACAAAGATCTGACATATGATTTAAAGGCTCTAGAAAGTAACTGCTAGGCCAACTTAGCCTACCTGTGGCTAGGGGAACATCTTTTCAGTGATGTCAGTCGTTTCTGGGAATGAGGTTTATGATAAGCCTGACATGCTTCCTTCAGAGAACTATTAACACTGTTCAATATAAAATTTAGAGGATCAAGGAGAAGAGTAATTTAAGATGCTTTATGCTGTAAGGATGACTGGGGCACCAGGACCTCAGGCTATGCAGTGAACACCAGATTCCCTGATAATAAGAAATATTTTTTTAAGTCTACACTAATGCAGTCATGATAGAGAGTTTTGTTGTTTCAGTGCTTTTTTGGCCAAAATCAAATATTCTACATGTTGAAGTTTCTTACAGTTACATGAATTTTTCCTGATGATACAATTCAGGATTATCAGATATAGGGTTTTAGCAGAAAATGCAGAGTCTCAAAACCAGAATGTTTTCTGTAGCAATAGTAACTATGTTAACACATCTTTTACTGGAAGTCTACCTTCTTGATTTTCCTTTTAAATGCCACACACTTGCAAAGCATTTAGTCTACAGTCAATGACATATTCAAGAGTCAGGATTTGCCCCTAGGTAAGAGTCTCCACAGGCTGACAGATCAAAGCTGCTCTACAAATAGTTTTCACTGGAGACTAAGCTGCATCATTTAGTTCTATAACTTAATAGGTAATGCCTGGTAAGACTTGGCCTTGAGATGCTTGAATCTCTAGTTCCTAAGTATTCCAAATTAGGACAGTTGAAAACTCACCCAAAATTTTGAGAGATTGCTAAGCCAGAAATTCCATTTTTCCCTGAACTAAACATACTTCTTTGAGAAAAAGTGATTTTTTTAAATCAGATACTAGAGACTGAAGAAAGAAATACAGGATAGGTATCCAAGAGTAAGTTTATAAAGCAACTTGGTGCTTGTAATACCCTTGACGACCAGAGATAGAACTTGTAAATTGAAGCTGAGACAGATGCTTTTGAAGTGTTATGTTCAGAATCTTAACACTCTTTCAGTAATGCAAAGAAATTCTTCCTGCACTGATTTTTACATATGGGAATTTATCCTTGCCACAACTACAAAGCTTTTAGTACTTCATGGATGAGCACACAGCACTACTGACACAGTTCTTGCGATGAATTATCCAAAAGAAGTCATCACAAAGTGCTCTTGGACAACTATTAATATTACATATTCTTCTTTACCCATTTTCTCCAGGCACATTCTATGTGGTTCTCCCAAATAGTTCACATTTTTACTCATACAAAAAACCTCTCAAAAACTTTTCTCAGTTCTTTAAAAAAAATATATTTTATCCTTTCCTGCTAAAGCTTTCAATCTTCTTATTTTTGTCTCTTGTAGGTGTCACTTGTCTTAATTTCATACTTTTTCAGGGTAATTTACAGAATAAAATTTACAATAACTTTCCATTGAAGAAGTAAGCTTTGCAGTCTGCCGGAGATCAAAGCACACTGTGCTGGAACACAGGAAAGGCAGAGATATTGCCTACTCAACCAGGAATAAAAAACCAAGAAATCCAACCCTATTTAATGTGGACTATGCATACTATAGCATTAGTACCCCCTATTTTCCTTTAAAAGAGGTTGAATTTTCCATGCATAGACTCAACACGTATCAGCTTCTTTTTCTTCTAAATGCCTTATCTCATATATATGAACAGTACAACAAATATTTCTGTTTAGAGACTAGCAGTGTAACGACCAAAAATATGTGTGCATCAAAGAAAAGAAGTGGAATCGGTCTCATTTCAGGCACTCATTTCTAATAGTGGTAGAAATTGGCTGCTGAGCCCCAGGCAGAGCAACCTCTTACTCCACTGTTGTTGGGTTCTAAGAGGGAACAACTTCAGTGTAAAATCACAGCTATGCTGGTCAACTGCAACTGGCCAATCAATTTTGTCACACAAAATTGAGATAAAAAACAAAGTCACAAACACATAAAGACTCTATTAACCATATAATCTACATGCAGATTTATTTCAAATGTTTCCTCTTGAATTTTTAACTTATCTTCAGGCTCTATGAAACTCTCCTAAACTGCAATTAAAGCACTTGCTCAGCTCCCATCCAGTACCTAAGAAATGTTCCCAAGACACCAAGGCCAGTGAATATTTAATTTTAAAAGCATTTTTATTTCTAGAAGGTTACATCCAGATTCATCTAAGAAGACCATTGAGCTGAAGCCTTTTAAAATCATAACTTCTCATAATAAGAAGTGTAAGCATATACCACTGTAGTTAGTAAAAGTTTCAAGGGATATATGAAAAGTGAAATAGAAATTATTTGAATATATTATCAATATTATCGTAGGAATACATTTGAATATGTAGGTCATCATTTTGAAATGCCATGAACATGTTACAGGAACAAATATCTCTTAATAAATATAAGACTATTCCACAGTTAATACTTATAAATGCTATCACAGAACTTCAAAACACATAAATATGCTAAAAATACTTCACAAGAAGCATTGTGGTCCCAACCACTCCAATCCCCCAAAATGCATAAGGAAAAAAATGTGTGTGACGAGTTACCCATGAAACTGGTCTAGATTTCACTCCATTATATGAAAAATTGTGATTTTGTCCTGGGAAAATGCTGAGATCTAGATCCCTGTACAAATATTTAATCTTAAAATTATTTATTCTTTAAGTTTACAAAACATAACACCTTAATGATATATGAATAATGTGCCATAGTATTGTGCAAAATATTTTTGGAGTATTTAATCTTAAAAGACTAGAATTTAATCATGAATACACCTGCTAAAATGCAAAGAATTTGGTTTGAATTTTTAAACATAGGTCATAGTGTGACACGGAAATTAGCTCAGTTGGTCAGAGCATGGTGCTGATAATGCCAAGGTCATGGCTTTGATTCCCTTGAGAGATATTCACTTCTCCTTTTTAATAGAAGAAAATAACAAAAAAGACCACAGTATAAAAAAGGAAACGTAGAAAAAAACTCCAACATTTTTTTTGCCTTCATTTTCATAGGGATTACAATTTGGGAGCCTAGGCAAAAGAAAAAAAAAAAGGAAAAAATCCCCCGCTGGTGTGAAGCACCAGGGTTGGTGACTGCCAATCTCGCCCACAAACAATCACAGCAAACAGGATGCAATTGGCTAATTATATATTCCCCTGACCATCTTCCACATCTGGTTTTACAGAAGTACAATAAGTATATATGTCTATTAGGACATGACAGTCTTCCTTTGGGATTCTTTCTGCTGACTTGAATCACTTATTTGATTCTTGACTTTTTAATTTTATTCTTCTTCTTGAAAAACTCTAGCTCCATTTAAGTGCAGAGGAGGGTCTAGTGCCCTGTAGTAAGAGTCTGTATCTAAAGAAGGATTGAGCAAACACTTATGAAATCATTCCAATTTTAGCCGTTTAAATACATAATTTAACATGAAATATCTTCATCCAAGTTCCCAAGTAACAGTGCTGCACCTAAAAGGTGTATCCTTTAGTATATAAGCACAATTTAGTGTAGGCTGAGCATTCAAACTGGAACTATGTAAGGACAGAGCACTAGTTCAGCTGCTTACTAAAGAACAAATTGCAGCTTTGAAACACAAAAACTAAAGACAACAACTTTGTAGCATAGACAAGCAATTCTCAAAGCTTTCACTAAAATCATGCAAAAAAGACTGAACAGATAATAGTGAAGACTTTGTGATAGTAAACAATCTTCCTCATCTCAATACATTAATTCAAACATCTGATCCCATAAATACTGGCCTATGAGGCCATCTTAACTCTACCAGAAGCCTTAGACCTGTGAAATATTTCTATTTCTCATACAGAAAACTCATATGCCATGGACTCTACCCTAAGGAATAACATTCTCTGTTCACAGAAAACAGAAATTTCCGAACACATCCCTGTAAAACATTTTTTTTCTAATAGAGCTGTGAGCCATGTGTAAACTTGAATTAACATATGCATGCTGTTCATGGCACATGGAGGAGTAAGTGCATACAACCTTAAATAAATTGTTAGAAAATAATTTGAATCATCTGGGAAATTTGAAATAACTACCTCCACGAATTTTGTAAAGTTCAGAATTAATTCTGTGAAATTAATAAAATCTGCACAGAAAATTTTTCTGAAGTAAGTACTTTAGACTCTAAACATTACAAATCCAAATATTTACATATGTAAAAATAAAGTGTTCTATTGTTATTCAAACCAGTTTTATTTTATTGAACTATTTCTTGTATTATCAGTGAGTGAAATGTCTGGATTTTTTCCCACTTAACCATGAAACATGATGTAAATCAGAATAGCACTGTGAAAATCTGCATAGTTGACTTCAACTGGTATTTATTCCTAGTATTTCAAGGAGAAAAAAGTTAGGATAGACATAAAACTTGAAAAAGCAACAATATTTTTTCCATTCCTTGTGTGATTTTTACTATCCAGTCTGTTTTAAATCTGCTACCAACTTTTGATAGAATACTTTGTGCTGTCAGAACCTATAAAAGAAAATAACAATAATAAAAGAAGACCACTAATGCTGTAGCATAAAATTGGGGCTTTTTAATTCTGTGTCTGCAGTACAAAACAGCGTCCTACTTTACGTGCAAAGCTCAAATATGGTTACTAACTTGTTGCATCTGAATTACTTTCTGATTTGCCTGAATACACATCAGTTTGTTACACTCAAAGTGTTTTCAAGAGCAAGTCCTTCTGCAGCACAGACGCAATGCTGAGGGTTTCTTCTTTGTCATGTTTTGTATCATTTTAAATATATTTGTTAATGTGATCCACCTTGCTGGTTTTCCTCCCACTGGTTTGCAACTCCCCATTGCACTTAGATTTGCTAAAGTCTGTGTTGCTTAGGTTGGTTATTTGCCCTTTCCTCACTTTTTTATCCCTAAAATTGGTTTTGCCCAGCTTCCAAGGCAACATTCTGCTGCTGAAAAACTGCTGGGGCGCTAACCAGTATTTTGTATCTCTGTGGCTATCACTCTCACCTGTACATGGTAGGCTTCTGCTGTCATCCCATAGCTGTATCCTTATGCTCTGCATTTAATTTTTAGGCTACATATTTTTCATTATTTTATGCAGAAAAATTACTTTTTATTGTGGCCTAGTAGTTACGAGCATGTAATAGCAATTACTGTTATTCCACACAGCAGCACAAGGCTAAACAAAATATTAAACCAAGAGAGGCAGTAGTTACCTGGCCATCACACAGCTGGTGTTACAGCTAAACAAGCTGAAACAGGTCCATGAACAGGCCAATCCCAGGTAAAGCCTGGCAGGTCCGAAGGCTGACGAGATCAGTGTAACTGGCACCAAGCCTCTTACCAGCAACAGCAACAGCATAATTCCTAAGCTGGACAGGGCTGCACTGCAAATAAACAAAACCTTCTGGGAGCAGGGAAAATCCAAGCCTATGGAGTTCATTCTTCTGCTAACAAAGACCTACACAGGTGCGTTGCAAATGCTTGGTCTTTGATTCATTATGTCCACTAGAAAAGGGATACTGTACCAATAAATAGATGTAAATATGCCAATGCAACAACTCTCAAAGAAGGGCAGAGTTGATAAATGTCAAGAATGAGAGGTATTGTGCGTCTGCAAATTCCTCACACAATAGATACTTTTGGATAAGGCACAGGCTGCTTTATGACGCCCTGAAATCTCTCAAAGTCTCCGTCTGTTGTCCATAAAGCAGAAGCAGAAACAATTAAGGCTGCCAAATAGCGATTAGAAAGCCCAAATAAAATGATCATTAGGATATTTTTCTTTCCTCCTCTGAATAACTTTTCAAGATTATTTGGTCCTCTGCCCTGACAATGAATTTAGGGTTAAGAAATATGCTTAGAATAGAACTAACTTGCTAAAGTACGTAACTCAAGTTATTGTTTTTGAGATTTGAGTTAGATATGATTGTCAGTAATGCATTTTAGCCACAGTATAGGATGAAAAGTTTAGTGATTTCTCCTCCCCCTTACGCACACACTCATCAGAGAATAACACTTGAGAGGTTAACATTTACCTGTACTGAGAAAAAAAACCCAAAATATGAAAAAGAAATTCGAATCCATTATTTATATAACTGGACTGTTGTCCAACAAACATTTTGAGTGAAATTGCACATCATCCCCCAAAACTCACACATGTCCTGTGTCTGCTTAATACCTTTGAGTTTAGTGTGGCACTGTTGCCAATTTAGGGACTCTAAACATGGGCAGGGGGCCTAATTTAGATAGGCTACATTGTTGATTCTGAACAGGGTGCAAGGTGGAAGCTTTTCCCGAAATTAAACAGACAGATTCTCAAAAGTTTAAACTATTGATACATTTTAGAACACAAAAACAAATAGCAGTTTGCTGGCTACAAGTTACTTAGCTCTCTTAAAATTAGTATGTTACCCTTTATTTGTTAAATAATTTTCTTGCTTCTCATATTAATTAGGCCAGATGACCAATCTTTCTCTCGTTTTTGAGTCAGTGGTCCATGAGTCAGTGGTTGCAATCTCTCACTGCCAGACTCCAGAGGCCATGAGATGGCACTTATCCATTGCATTAGGTAGGCATGACCCTCTTTCACAACACTTTGTCATTGCCTGTAAGTCCCTGGGCAAATTGCTAACTGTTTCTGACTCTCATGATGTCAGCATCAATATCTTTTTCAATTAATTTCCTTAATGAATTTATCTGCTCAACTCATCACCCCAGAATTTCTCTGTGAAAATCACTATCATTTTTTCTATTGTCTAGTCTTCTGGAAGTGAATTCGTTTCAAGGGAGATGTTATGTATATCATAGGCAGCAGTTCAAGAATTTTGTTTCTAATTTTTTTTTTGTGTGTGTATTCTTTGTAAATATATTGGTCAATGTGTCTTAAAGATCTGTTGGCCTTGTGATTCATGCAAATTAAATCTACAGGTGGAAGTACCATATCAGACCCTCCATGCAATCTATGAGGGATAAGTAAACACACTTACATGTAAATGTATTGATATTCTAATTAAAACAAGAAAGTAGTAAATGATCAACATATTTAAAAAGTTGCTTGTTAACTTTACAAGGAAATCTTCAAATTTTAGAACTATTTTTCTCAACAACAAGACTAGAAATCTCCTATATACAGATTTCACTGTGTCTACCCTTCCCTGTTGTTATGATCCTCAACTTTACACTCCTCAAGAGCAGATGTGGGTATTGCTGTGGTGCGTTGTCAATATTCTGAATTCTTTACTGGTATGGGCATGTTCATACAGCCCACTGTTGGCAAATAGACTGAATAGCAACCTGGATAGGATTAGAACAAGTGTACACAGTATGTGCATACAGGTCAAATGCACAAAGCTCAGCAGCGTGTCTGTCCAAAACTGATCGCTTTAAATATCATGGCTGGGAACCAATTGACTCTGGAGGTGTTAATGGGCAAGAAAAACATCAGCCAGAGTAAATGGTAAATAGGAAAATTCTAACATATTTTGGAAATAAATGAAAAGTTCACCTAAGAAATAAAGAAGAAACAAGATTTTGTAACAAAATGAGGAAGATAGCTTAGAGTAGGAACAGTAGCACCCATCCTTGCTGGCACTATAACTTCTGCCCTTGCTAAAGAGGATGACCTCCCCATGGGAAGCCATGAGCAGCTAGTATTCAGACTGTGCCCAAGCATGGTTATAAGTTTGGGCATTCAGTTGCAAAGAGATGATTATTAACAATTTAAAAATGCTTAGGATTCTGCCTTGTCTGTTGTATAACATATATTAATCCCAAATGGATAAATCAAGGATAGATGGTTAACACAAGTCCATAATAAATTTATTAATTGCTTTGATTCTAGTTTAAGATTAATCTAGGTGAACTGAGCTGTTTTCCCCCTGTATTAATTGGCAAATTTGTTATATTGATGGCAAATATTATTCCTTCCTCATCTTATGGACTAATTTTATGTACTCTGGAACATGCACTGTACCTTGTTTTTGTTTTACTGGTCTACAATTCTGTGTTATACCTGAACTTAATGTATATGACATGTTTTACATATGCTAAATAGCTATTCTGTGTTTCCTTTGTTAGTTCTGAAACCAGTTTTCCCAGTTCAGCATGGCGTGTGTTTAGTGCCAGTAATTGACAACTGATCATTTATTTGCTCATAGCTCTTGACCTGTGGTTTCACCATGTGCCCACATGTTCTCTCAGCCCACAACCATAAGCCTCTAAATTGCATTTTTATTTTATCATCATGTACAGTCCATTCCATACATAAGATCTACCATTGCTACCTATTACAGCCTCCTGCTGCAGTCACAGCCCCAACACCAGCTATTAGCAGTGCCAAGTGCCTGCTTTCTGTTTTTGTCCTCTACTGCATACATCTGGGATACTGGAGTATCCCAGACTCCAGTCCAGTTGCAAAGATTCAACACTTTAAGTTGCCTACTTTTTGATTTTTCTTTTTTTTTTTCATTTCCCCTTTTCAAAACTTCCTCGTAACTTTTGGTTTTTTACTTATGCAAAAATGTTTCATTTTAAACAGCTCTCACAAAGTGACCCTCATAAGAAGAAAACTCCATGAAAGGCTGTTTCTCCTATTGCTATTTCCCCATGAACATGACTGTTCATGCCTGAGCAGCT
Organism: Geospiza fortis; assembly: GCF_000277835.1. Lineage (NCBI taxonomy): Eukaryota > Metazoa > Chordata > Aves > Passeriformes > Thraupidae > Geospiza > Geospiza fortis. The sequence continues at coordinate 4,989,520 of NW_005054340.1, read as the reverse complement.
GGATCCAGCAGCATGACATGCATTAATCTAGGCAGTTATGGAGCTTGCTTAGAGGCTGATAAACACACTGATTTTGCTGTGCTTTGCCTATTATGCTATAATCACTTCCCATAACACCTTCTCCAGGAGAAGTCACAAGTCTGGGGACTTTTGCTCTCTGCTACTATGTATTTAAAGAGACAAATATGCACAAACCATGCAAACACAAATGCTCAAATTACTAACATTTTCCTGCATTATTATTTTCAGAATTTTCTTTCAATTTAAATATTTTTGTCTTTATCTCCTGACTTCTCAAATATTATTTTTTTTAAATTTCTTCTCAAGTTTTACAATGATTTTCAGTCCAGTGATATTATGCCTTTAAGCTGAGCTTGCTTTAGTTTCTCCTGGTATTGAAACATATCAAGATTTCATTACCATTTTTCCTTCTGATTTTCATGCTATTTGAAGCATTAATAATTTAGTTTTTTCAAAATATGACCTATTTTCCTAATGTAGACAAGCCTATAACATTAGCTCTCTATGAAGAAAAATAAGTAGATTCAGTTATGCAAATGGATAGCAAATGAAAAAGAGGATTTAGTTTCTCTGCAGTATGACTTTCATTCCTAAGAAGTTATAAAAGATAAAGTGTAATGAAAATATGAGGGAGAATAATGAGAGGAGCCTTTATAAAGGCTGTCTGAGCTATCTACCAATTCTTTGGAGAAGTCAGCACACACAGAGATAAGCAACACAGCAATCCATCCAAAGGGCACCTCTTTTTACAAAATCTCTGCAGCTGATGTTTGAAGTCTAGCACTACTATGGCCTTTTAAACCAACCATAGAAGTCATGCCCCATCTACAGATTGTTATGCAGCTTATAATTAAAATGAAGCTCATCTTTTTCTTTCTTTCTTTCTTTCTTTCTTTCTTTCTTTCTTTCTTTCTTTCTTTCTTTCTTTCTTTCTTTCTTTCTTTCTTTCTTTCTTTCTTTCTTTCTTTCTTTCTTTCTTTCTTTCTTTCTTTCTTTCTCTCTTTCTCTCTTTCTCTCTTTCTCTCTTTCTCTCTTTCTCTCTTTCTCTCTTTCTCTCTTTCTCTCTTTCTCTCTTTCTCTCTTTCTCTCTTTCTCTCTTTCTCTCTTTCTCTCTTTCTCTCTTTCTCTCTTTCTCTCTTTCTCTCTTTCTCTCTTTCTCTCTTTCTCTCTTTCTCTCTTTCTCTCTTTCTCTCTTTCTCTCTTTCTCTCTTTCTCTCTTTCTCTCTTTCTCTCTTTCTCTCTTTCTCTCTTTCTCTCTTTCTCTCTTTCTCTCTTTCTCTCTTTCTCTCTTTCTCTCTTTCTCTCTTTCTCTCTTTCTCTCTTTCTCTCTTTCTCTCTTTCTCTCTTTCTCTCTTTCTCTCTTTCTGCCCTCAGTTAGTTCCACTATGCCTTGGAAACCACTTCCTTCCTTCCTTCCTTCCTTCCTTCCTTCCTTCCTTCCTTCCTTCCTTCCTTCCCACAATTACATAGAATGGCACTATTATTTTGGTCATTCCTACCAAGGGAAAACATTATCTGTATTTTAAGTTTTGTTACTTGCCATTGTTAAAGAGGTAGAGATGTAAATCAGTGCAAATAACTTCAAAATATTATCAGACTGGTGCACTCAAGAGGATGATAGAAAAAGCTGAGGAGAAGGTGAGGGAGACTGAATTGGCTCACATT
>NW_005054340.1:4980465-4987824 GCF_000277835.1 Geospiza fortis | reverse complement strand
CTCTTTCCCACATGCAAGGAAGGAAACTACAGATTCAAGAGAGAGAATTTCCATATTACCTTATGTTAGGAATTATCAAATGAAGTTCAGCTGCAGTCAAAAAAGGTAATTAGAATTATATAAGTTACTAGAAAAGGTATAAATTCACAATGATAATGTACATAAATTCATATCAGTGATGTTCTATGTTCTGAATATTGCAGTTATGATTCTCAGCCTCAAAAGAAGACAAGAAAAAAAATTTTTTTTTGATTATTGGATATTTGTGAATAAAGAAAAGACATGACTGATTGGGTATCTGACCACCTACCTCAAAATCATCCATAGCCTGGTCATACCACTTCGTGTTGGTCAGTTTCTTGTTGTGTGTTCCATGGCCTACTCTCAGACAAGAAAAACACCACACTCACTGAAGTAACTTGCTCAAAATTCTATCTGGATATGGCCAAATGCCAGATGATTTTACAAAAATTTCTAGATCTCTGGCAATAAGTACAGAGATATAAATTCTCCTACTGATTGGGAAGTTACAGAAAAAAAACCCACAATGGAATGCTAAACTCTTGCAGTTGCTAACTCTCCACTATGACCCCCTTATGTGACAATTAAACCCAGATGTTTAATTAGGGCTCATACAAGAATTAAAGTCTCAACTAAGCACTATCTTATTCTATTCTATAAATCAGATAATAGCTTGTTGGATAACTACAAAGAGCCACATTGACATATGCTGTTATTTAAAGGTCAAAAATTGTTGGCAAAATATTTGTTTTGCATGCTGCCATGTGATGTTGATGTTCTAAACAGAGCTTACCAGGTGGCCACAAATTAACTTGAAAATTGGGACTGATAGAGGGAATAAATGTCTGAAATCCAATAGCAGATCAATAGCAGAAATTGCAGGACTTAAATGGCTATGCACAGTTTTAAACTGGAGTATAATTGTTTTATTGTGTGGCTGCCAGTCCCTTACCTTTGAAGCTTAAAATTAAAGCAGTGAGATAAAATAATAAAAAATACCCAGAAGGTATGCAAAAAGGATGGAACTTACCTCTGTAAAGGAAACTAGGGAAAACGTATATCTTTGTCTGGAAGTATTACAAGTCCTAGGTATTTTTGTTACTAGAATGTCCCAAATGAGGGTGGAAGGATCATGCTGACATTAGAAATGAGGACAAGTAACTGGAAGTTGTCTTAGAATTTTTATCCTTAGGATGTAGATGACTACAATCACATGAAAGATTTCAAAGCTGTCTATACTAAATTATTCTGGTAAGTTGACATTTGTTCAATGATTAGCCTTAGGTTCTCTACACTGAAATATAGCCACAGAAAGAAGTTTAGAATGAGTACAACAGTTGTGCCAGAGGCATCCCCTGATCTTTCCCGGTGCTTCCTGTCTCTTCAAAATGAGCTGATTAAAAAAGTAAAGGACAGGGATACATTGTCTCTCCTTACCTTCTGACTTCACCTCAAGGAGAGCACCACAATGTTGTCCAACATGGGCAGTGACTGATATCAGCTCACTTTGAAGGAATGCACGGTGTTACTTTTGCCATACTGAAATCACAATCCCAGCATGCATAGTCATCCAAGTATAACTTAAAAATGGTACAAAACATCTGTCCCTTCACCCAATCCCCCAGCCCACACCTCTCTGACCCTTGTGCTTAACTTCCTCTCTGACTGTAGCTCTCTCAGAGGAAGAGGTGTTGCAGAAGTACCTCATCCTTTGCCAGGGGCTTTGCTGAACCCTAAGCTCTTCCTTTTGGAAGCAAATAGGCAGGAAGGAAACAGCTAAAACATCTACAATGATGCAAGGCTGTAACTTTTTTTACATTCTTATGACGTAAGCAGTCTCTCTGCCAAGACTTAACAGTCTTAACAGAGAGACTACAATATTAGATTGTACAACTCCCAGTTTTGTGGGAAATATGCAATAAAAAGTGAACAAAACCAATATTTTAGAGAACTAAGCCTCCTGACAGTTTAGATAAAAGATCAGATTTTTAAAAGACCTGGATACTTACAGTGGTTTTGTGGTTTTGTTAGTTTGTTCATTTTAGTAACACATGGAAAGGAACAAGAGAAAAAGCATTGTGAACATATAAGACATAATCATCCAAAACATTTTTGTACAGTTTTTATTTAAGATAATCTTAGAAGAAAATTCTTCAGTATTCTTATCTGGTAAAAATACGCTACAACATTAATGTCCATTTAGGCTTTTTGTTAATAACAATACTTGTTCCTTTTTCCAGATCTTTCCAGATGTTTCTGCATACCAAAAGTAACTATGTGAACCCATCATTTTAATGAGAGGAACGGACACAAAATACACATCTTTGAAAGGCTACATGAGAGCTACACTCAGCGGCATTCAGACGTCTGGTTTCCTATACCCATATATAAGCAAACTGTAAGTAAACTATAAGTTACTATTAATTTACTAACAAACAAGAAATACACATTGCTGTAATACCTCAAGATCTTGACATTACAGTATTTTCTTTTGCCTGCTCACTGCCTGGAGAAATAACAAAATGAATTAAATTTTGCTTAGAGTCTTCATTTTCCCTAACCCATCACAAATTCCTGCTTCTGCTGTTGTCTTAAATTCCCCTGGGAACAAAGGAGAAAAGCTCCAGTAACCAATTTATTAATTTCTGGTGAAATACCATCTTTGAACATTTTGCCTTATCTGTCTTGTATTTTATATATTTTATATTTTATATTTTATATTGTTTAACCATTCAATTTTATAACAGCATAAAAATTATTAAATCCTCCTGACTGTAGATGATATATTTACATAAAAATGTCTTAAACTGGCAGAGCTGTTTAAAACAGCCAGCTACTACAGCAGGGCCTGCCACAGAGCTGTGATTTGGGAAACAGAGACAAATGGAAAGCAAGTGGCCAAGAACAGACCTGGTTCTCATCACAGGTAGGTTACTTTGCTTCCTATCTTTTACAGAAATGAAAATTCTCCCAAAGGACGACACTTCTATATTTTAACTGGATTTGAATATTAAAAAAATAAAAAAAAAATTTACAGTACAGAACTGTAGCTTTTCCCTCATTCCAGGTGTTTTTCACCAAAAAAAAAAAGATAATAATCATGCTGATTGTAAAAATCCTTGAAGAAATGGTATCAGGTCTAATACACTAAAAGATGAAAAGAGAAAAATAACAGCGACACACATACATGAAATCCATTCCTATTCAACATAGTATTTAAATTTCTTCTTAAATCCTCTTCTAAATTGGGTATTATAATATAGCTAAGTATCAGCAGTGTGTCATGACTATCCTGTTCTACCCTGGAAGAAAAAAATATTTTCAATTTCTGTTTTTAACTTAATTTAATTTTATATTTTGAGAAGATTAAGAAAGAGAAAATTCAAGCAAAGTTTCAGAAAAACAATAAAAGTAGAAATAATAAGATGAGGAAGTAAATAAAATGCAGTTTTAGAGCTCTACAATTTTTATCGCCTTTACTTTCATACTTTTGTTTCATTTATATTCCAAGACCTAGACAAAAACCTGACACTGTTTCACCCTGTTATCAAAGAAAAGCTATATTCCATTAGGAAACTGTTCAACATTTTATGGAATTAAGCTCTGTATTTATAACAAATGTCTCCAGTTATACACTACTAATATAACCATACTCCAAAACTCTCTCGAAGCATGATACCAGTAATGAATTTTCTCCTGGAAAAACTGATGAATTAAATGTGAGGCTGTAAACAGAAATTACATTAATCCATCTTGTAGCTCACAGTAATGTAAATTTCCTAACCTTCTCGTTCATATTGCTACAAACATGTCATTAATCTGTTATGCCCTGAACTTCTGTTCTTTTTACTGCATAAGAGCAGTGGAGTAGATAAACTATGGGCAGTGTATCAAGAGGAAGGAGCAAATTATAGTTTTGACACTTACTAAGTGACTTCCCCATTTTCTTTCTATGTATTTCTTCTGCAAGTTATCATTCAGGTACTAACACTTCCATTACAATTTCAAATGGGCTTTTGATCTGTGGACATGAAATAAATTATCTGTTTCTTTGTTCAGAGTGGCTGCATGAAAGTGCTGTCCCCTGTTTTTTGCTGGTGTCTTAAATTCTGGAAGAGGAACTTATCCAACATACTTCTTCCCTAACACTGTGATCATAAGACTGCTAAAAAGAGTAAAAATAATATGTACTTACAAAGATTTAGCTGAATAATAACAAAATTTTAAGAAAGCTTGGTGACAAAGCCACTCAAAAGGCTATTAGACTTTGCACTGCATGTTTTTATCATTTAATCTCTAATGAGTAAATGTTAAAATAACATGTCATGTCTGTCTATTGGGTTTGCATGGGTAAGCTTTGGAAGCAGAGGGGGAATTACAGGGGTGGCTTCTGTGAGAAGCTGCTAGAAGCTTCTTCCATGTACGGCAAAGCCAAAGCCTGGAGGCTCCAAAGACGGACATGCCACTGGCCAAGGCTGGGCCAATTAGAAAATCTGGTAACTCTGTAATAATATATTTAAAAAGAAAGAAAAAAAACCCAAGGAGTTGTTTCACAGTTGCAATTACAGCCAGAGAAAGCAGTGAGAACACGTGAGAAGGACAGCTCTGCAGACACCAAGGTCAGCGCAGAAGGAGGAGCAGGAGGTGCTCCAGGTGCCAGAGCTGAGATTCCCCTGCAGCCCGTGGTGCAGCCCATGGTGAAACAGCTGTGCACCTGCAGCCCAAGGACTTTCATGAGGGATGCAAATATTCTCCTGCAGCCCTTGGAGGATACCTGTACCAGAGCAGATGGATGCCTGAGAAAAGGCTGTGACCCTGTGGGAGGCCCATGGGAAAAGGAGCCTACACCCCAGCTGCTTGTACTTGAAGGTCTGCACCCCATGGAAGAATCACCCACTCTTCCCAATAAAGTGTAAGATTTTCAACAACTTTCTCTTTACCAATATAGCTACCAATTTATTGTAAAATAGTAATGGAATGAAGCCATAATACTTTGAGTATTGATGTATTTCCTCAGCAATATGAAAAACTCTATCATTCTTGTGTTTTAGACTCACCAAAGAGAGAAAACAAAATCATGTGCTATTGCCTCTGCTAATGCCACAATCTGCTTTCCTAGAAGACATTTGTGTGTACCTAACTTACTACAGTTTAAGTCTCCTTACAGCTCGTTTCATTACTTTTTTCCAGAAATATTTGACACTCACATATTTTTTATTGGCAAATTAACTATTTTTTTTTCCTGAGCTTAATTAGTCTAAATTTTAATCTCTCTAATTTCTTACCTGATATACTTACTTTAATTTCTTACCCACCTCATAGTACCACAGCTGTAATTCTTTGGATCCTTTTTCTCTGCACTCTTTGAATAACACAAAACTCTAATCTTAGCAAATCTAACCTCCACTTTTGAAATGTAATTTAAATTCTTTCCTAATGAACCCTTCTCCACCCTTCAATTTTTATTGGTGTTTTCTGAAATTTATTGGAAGTTCTCATCAGAAAATTCCAGATGTTCTATGGCAGAAAAGGCTGCTAATCTGAAATTCTTTCACTTAGCATGATCTGGCAACCATAGGGGAAGTATTTTTTTAAATCTTCCTTTTGCAGGCTAGCATATATTTTGTCAGAAAAACATGTTAGTTTTAATCCATATTGCCATCATTCAATCTAAAACAGGAAATAAAAGTTCAATTTAAAATCCTGATTAATATTTCAAATGCACTTTCATTCTAAGCAGAAAATCCAGTTCAAGTTTCATGCTTCATATGATCTATTGTCAGATGTAAAAGACACTGAGAGATTTTATCTCTCAAATTTTTTTTTAATAGTTGAGAGATAAGTACATATATTCTACAAATCTTTCAGCATTTCTATATTTGAATCTCTCTCAAAGCTAATTGAAGCTGACAACTTCATTAAAAAATGTGTTCATTGAGGGCGGGGGAAGTATTTAGTTTTTTTTCTTAACTGTTTGCCACACAACATGAGATAATTAATTGACAGTATTCTTCATGGTGTAAGGCCTGATTTAGAAACAATTATGCAAGGTGATATATCCGTCCTTGTCAATAGCTGCTTTAATGAGAAATCTCTGAAAAAAGAGGTGTTTTTTTTTTAAAGAGCTTGCATGATATTTAATGACCTAATCCTTTAAAATAAAGATACAAGAAATGAAAAATCTACTTGGGTTTTAGAAATGTGTTAATTTCATACAAATTAGTTTTCTGCCAAACACTGCCAACCGAACACATACAAGACTTTTGTAATATCAATCTGCATCTGTCTGAAGATGTGGACATTCTCATCTCCTGGTTGGGTAACTTACTCTATTCGCTTTTGCAGAGTCTTATGTAAAAACATATTCATTGACTAATTTCTCTACCTCAAAATAACATCAGCCTTGCCAAAATCAGGTGGAAGTTTTTCTCTGCTTTTTGTACAACAAATTCCTGTTGAGTACATTCTTATTTGTCAAGTATGCTTTGAAATTTGAAATATGGCTCAGATATTTTATTTTCCCTAAAATTCCTTTTTCACCCACTGAAAGTAAAAGAAAATAATGGAAAATTATTAAGACAGAAATTATCTCTAAGAATCTAATAGAGCCTTAACAAAGTATTAGTTTCCTATTGTAAACTCTGGCCAATCAACTTGTATCTTAAAAGTGTATCTCCAAAATTTTAATTGAACTATCTCATGGCAGTGGCCTTGAGCTCTAAGAGAATTTTTTCATGATCTGATTCTCTCTGTTCTGTAAAAGATTTTTCTGTCCAATATAACTGTTCACTGATCCAAAGTTAAGTTTTATTATTTTATTTATTTATTATTTCAGTTACTCTGCATATTAGAATGGATAATCAGCACCCTTATAAAAGGTGGCAACCATTACACATTTACAAGATCAAGGTAGCATGGAATCAGTAAAAAATACTGTCTTTAAGTTAATCAGTGCTTAAAAGGAGTGGATTTTGTCGCTTTCTTCCCAGTATGAAATCTGTACTGAAATAAAGCTTGTTACTGGCCCCAGAACTCTGCAGCTTCCACTAACGCAGTAGGACCTTGCACGTGGCAATGCTCCCAGCCAAATTGTTAATGTACTGACCAATCTGGCAGCTGTCACACAGATCTGAATCAAATGAAAACATGCATCATGAGGTGAATCCCTAAGCAGACCTTAATTATATCTAGCACCATCGATTAGGACTGCCTGACAGGAGTGTTAATTACATGCTAGGTTTCTAGAAATTAATGCCTGACATTCTGAAACAAGTTTTTTGCCATGTGCTGAATTTTTGTAACCATTTCATTTTAGCCACTTTTTAAGAAAAGAACAAC
>NW_005054340.1:4918386-4979481 GCF_000277835.1 Geospiza fortis | reverse complement strand
AGACTCATCATGAGCATATTAATGGGCATATTAACCAGGCAGAGCTGAAGAACTCATTAGTTCTGATGATCTGCTCTATAGTAGCCAATGTGTAATTGCTTGTTCTCTTTAGCTGTATGTATCCTCTTTACAGAATTTCGTCTATAAGTCATAAGTTACCCCGTCTAAAATAACTGAAAGAGAGAAGGTTGCACTGCAGCAGACTCATTCTTTGGAACAAGCTCACTAAGCTAGGAAACATGATATTTTTCTGGTTTTCTCACTTCTAATAAAAAGTCACGGGGCACATTTTTGGCATTACTGACTATACAAAATAACAGAAACTTTGATAGTACTGGTTGAAGACCCACAGATGTATAGAGATCATCATTAGAGTCCTAATGTTAACTGTAGTGTATTTTTGCCTTTCTCACATTCTAAAAACCTCACAAATTTTCCAACATTTCAGAAGGTGTGTATGGCAAGACCAAGATCTCAGCAGAATGTCTGAATATGTTGTCAACATTGTCTTGTTATTGGGTGTAAAATGAGGCTTTGATCATATATTTGGAGATTGTCATCAATGTACTTAAATAAAAAGCTGAGTGGAACATGACAGCTCCTAACTTGAACATTTTGTTCTCTGATGTTTACTCTATTGTTAACACTGTATTTTTTTTACTGAAACCCCTCAAAGCAAAGACAACAACAACAACAACAACAACAACAAAAACAAACAAACAAACAAACAAAAAATCCAACAATATTTAGATTTCTCTCTTTGAATGTTGTAATTTGTTCTTTTTATATTTAAGGTTTAGGAAGGTTTTGATGATGCAAGAAATAAGGATAGAAAAAGTGGAAAAATCTTTTTAATTCTGGAAGTTCTGTGCTGCTCTGAATCATCAAAGAGTGCATTTCAGTGTTAACAATTTTAAAAGTAGTGCGATAATCTTGAGCACTTCCCTGCTATATTATTACAATCTGCATTCTGTTTAAAGTTTAATTTTAAAAATAATTGTCCCTTATTAAAATCTCCCACATTACATTACTGCTGGTCATGCAGAAAATTACTTTGCTTCAGGAGACAAAACCATTCAATAAAATAATTTCTGTCCTATAGATGAAAGAAAATTGGTATAATCACAGTGCAAAATCTTGGAAATGCTTTGTTTACTAAACTGAGCTGCAAGCATCAAGAAGAAGATTTAGTGCTTGTCACTCTCATGCACTTTTCACTACTTTCCTGAAACTAGGAAGTCTCCCAGGTCCTTCTGGCATTGTTTATATAGCATGGTCTGAATGAAATGGAAAATAAACATTTTATAAGTGGCAGAACTATCAAAACTCTTGGGAAAAGTGAATGCAATGATCCCATTTACAAGAATAATTTTCTATACTTCCATTTATGCATTTTTATTCAAAAGATAGTGAGTTGGCAGTACAGAAAAAGTTGGGCAAAATTAGACTTGTTTTTTTCTCTTTTCTTCCTACAGGTTTGCTCAAAAGAAGAAAGAGCATGAAACACACCTCAGGGCAGAAAATGAAAAATTATAAAGTTAAATTTCTGAATTTTTAATAATCTATCAGTCTGAGTTTTTTTTGTAGTGCTAGCAATAAATGCATCAGTAGAAACATTAATATGACTTAAATAAACAGAAAATGAGAATACTATTATGTAAGAGCTGTTTCTTTTATCCAAGATAATGTAATTTTTGTTATGACAAGGCTGAAGTTTCCTTTTATTCTTGTTTATTCTTATCCTATTCTACCATATAAAGGCTAGAATTCTCCATGTACCTATCCCCCCCCTACACTGACCTCCTTCAGAGGCTGGAGTAGAATTTGGTTGGAACTATGGAAGCCTTAGTGAACCAAGACCCTGTGTATTCTATAACAGATGCCTGGTTTGGACAGGCAGGTATGTTTGTGCTGTGAAATGATTAAACAAACCATGTACCAAACATCAGCACTGAGGCTGCTCCACCAGGGCTGCTGGAGCAGGAGCAGCAGATGCTGACAGCACAAGCCATGGCTGTCCCTAAGAGGCAGGACCCAAGCAGGGCTGGACTGGGGCTGGCAATCCACTGGATGGCAATCCCAGGCAAGGCGAGGGGATGAGTCAGGGCTGGGGTCCATCCAGGGGGTTTGCTCAGAAAAAGCAGCAGTTAAGACTGAACACAGGGGCAATCACAACTCAGCGCAAGGTGTGATGGGGTGTCCCAGCCTGAAAACCTGAACCCAAACAGAGCTCCTGGGCCTGGCAGAAGACACGTGGGTAGAGACCCCAGTGAGGCTGGTCAGGGCAAGGAAAGCCTGTTGGTGGAACTCAGATTGTGGCACCAGCAGAAGGAACTGGCTAGGATGGATGTGCTGGAACTGAGACCTCACACGCAGTTCTCAGAGTATGTTTTTTCCAGCTAATTTTGGTTTATGAACCATGAGGGCAATATTGCAGGACCACACCTTTTTAACATTTTTGTCAATCCCCTGGAGAAAGTGTCAGAGCTCACTCTCAAAGATTACAGATGACACCAAATGGAGGGAAGCTGGTCAGTAAGTCTAGAGTGAAGGGGTACTGTTCATACATATCTAATCAACCTGGAGGAACAGGTCAACAGGAAATGTGAGAAAATTGGCAAAGCACAAGAAGCACTTGTGCAAGGATATGAGCAGGTGCCTTTCTGGCTGGGAGCCATTTACAAAATACCTGCCAAGTCTCTTGTGGGTTTGTTTTATTTTGCTTATTTTGTAATTCCCATAGCTTCATCTGGGCCTACTTAATTATAAATAAGAAGTACATCAGCTGCCTGATGATTGATTAAAAGATCTAATATATACTACGTGGATTGCTGAACAGATATTACAAGTCCATTGACTAATATGAAAATTCAACACAAGATCATCTTAGCCACTGACAATATAGTGTATTTCTCAAGGCTTGGAATAAAATTCACTGCAGAAAGCACAAATACTCCTTCAGGAAGGATTTGGAAAGAATTTCAGATTTTATGGTTTGTGTAACTCTAACTTTTCCTTTACCTCAGCACTTTTAGCCTTTTTGTTTCCGTTGCTGCAACTAAGGGAAAACTACTGGTGAATTACAGACTGATTGCACAGAGGTGATGTGAGCAAGCAAGGTACATACCTACTTTGATCCACTGGCAAAGTTAATTTCAAACTGCCTTTTAGATGTATTACTGCTTCCAAATATACATACTGAAAGGGTGAGACCATTAAATAGATTCTTACACAAAGATAAGTTGTAGTAACCTCTCTAAGACATTTAAGTGTGGGATTGGCAATAAAATGTAATGATAAATTCTAGTTTTAATAGATCTTGAAGAATATGTTCCAATAAAATTTTAGGGTTTCAATAAAATGTGATACCTAATCCTCAGTAAAATACAGCTAGGCCTTCTGTTTTAGTGCATAATGCTAAAAGGTTTTAGTAATTTCAAGGGAAAGTTAATATTTTATATGAATATTTAAATACTTGACACATTAGAGAGATTGAGACCAAGATCTCATATTACTAATTGACTGTTTAGTTGATTCCATTAGAATTTTACTAATTTGTGTTAATTCTAAAAGTCATTCCTAATTTGGCCCATGCTAGCAGTCTAAACCAATTTTTTAAAAAAAATATGTCACCACTTCCTCTGTGTATTTTTCATCATTCATTTCACACTTATATTTGCTACTTAGTGAGAATGATTACTTATTGAGAGCTCAGTTCATCTCTCCTGGTCATTAAACTTTTGTCCTTCTTACAATGATCAGCAAGTGATAATTTATCATCACACAATGGACAGGGCATTTCTATACTGGATAATAAGGTACATGTCTGTTCTTGCTAAAAAATATGTCCAGGACTGCATCAATTAGTAAAAAAATATTCTAAAAGAAAATCATATTTCTCACAAACAAGACTCATAAACAGCAGATTTTTTTCTTTATTCACAAAACCTCCCATAGGATTTTTAAAATATATTGAGAGTTTTTAATTTAAAAGTATAAATTAGCATAATAAGTGTCTTAGTAGGTAACTATTTCTTACCAACTAACTATGGTTGCCAAAGTTGCAATTCACATTTTTATTTTTTGAAGGAAGTTATAAATCCACATTATTTCCAATAGAATTAATATTGATTGTAGTTGGCCATATTAGTGCATTCCTGTAATTACAGTCACCACTCATAAGTAATTGGTCTAGCAAGGCTTCCAAAATGCATCCTAGAAAGGAAAAAAAGATTTTTGTGAAACACTGTCAAGCTCTTAGTGAACTAAGTTGAAACAAGAACTAGCTCTTATCAGCAGCCAGTGGAATGACTTATATTTTCAGATAGGTCAAAATTTTAAAAGCACTCCATGCCAATCAGGTCAAAGACAAAAACTTTCTTGTTTTCTATGAATCAAAATCCCTACAGAAGCAGAAACGTCTGTTCCTTGTAAGATGAGACTGTCCAAAACTGACTTTTGTTTTATCAGTTTGCTGTTGGTCAGCACTAAGCAGAAGTAAAGGACTTAGTAAAAATCATGCTATTTTTAGTCTGAGAAGGTCACAGCTCAAATCCATTCCTGAAGGTCACAGAAATACTGAATAAGAAGGTATTTCCTGAGCATTTCCTAAATGTAAGCTTCTCTTGGAATAAGTGAATGGTGACAGCATGACTTCAAAAATCTCATATAAGATTTTCAGTACTTGCCTGCCAAACTCTGTGATAGATAGTTGTATAAATCTTTTTATCAAAATTATAACTCTATAATGACATGTTCCATAATAGAAAAGCTGTTGTTTAAGTGGGGCACAGGAATTTCCATTCTCTCCACAGATTATAATTATCTACACTTAAAAAAGAATATACATAAAAGGATATTAGGTACTGACTGTAATGTAATCTGAGCTATGCAGAACCCCCCGACATATTTATAAGATTTCTTATGTAGAAAAGAAAAAGAGGGGAGAACTAGGAATAGGAATTCTGTGTTACTGATTTACACAAGAATGACCAAATTTGCCTATGATTTTCCTGATTCATTGCCTTAGAGAAACCTAGGAACAAGGCTATGGAAAACAGCTAGTCCATTACTGTGTCTAACTATTTGAACATTTTTCTTCTAACTATTGATTTGCAAGATTTATAAAATATATAATCAATCAATCTGTGAATCTTAATTATTCTGAGTGATCCATATGTTTCCTCCATTTTTCATACTGAATAAAAAGTGCCTGCATAGCAGAACCTATGTTGAAGAACTAAATAAAAAAAAAAAATCCAAAGCATTTAAAAGTCATGCTGAAATGCTAAAACTATGTAAAACTGGAGAAGTTAACTTTCCACTTTAGTGTGCTCAGAAAATTGATACAGTATATGATGCTATCTGTTCTTCCATTTAAAATTAGGAGCCTCAAGCTATAGATCATCAAAACTCATTTTCCAGAAAACTAACAAAATACAGCTTGACAGATTGATTCTTGTTAACAGTGAAAAGGTATTCCACATACTGACCTGAACTGATTTCAGGGTTTTTTTTTAATTTCTTACAAAAAGAACCAGATCATCACTTTTTATCTCCTGACATATGGATATCAGAAGATTTATGCAATTTGATAATGTCAAAGAGTTTAACCAGCAGAACACATAGTTTCTGGTTCAATCTGATTTTTTTATGAATATGTAAATAATAAGAAAAAAAAAATTAGCAGGAAGTGAAAACTACTTCTGGAGGTAAAAAATAGCACATGAATATGATCACTGACGTACATCAAAATTCTTCCCTGTATAATTCTGATCACCTACACCTCACCCCTCCCAGGGAGGAACCAAGTGTCATGCAGGGGTTTAAAAAGATTTGACATTTTTTAAGGGCATGGTGACATTTTTCAAAAATGTGTTTTTACTAGATATTTATATATTTTTCATAGGTTTAAGATCAGAACTTTTTCCTATTTAAGAATAAGGGTCATTCAGAGAACTACCAAGAATTCCACCACTGTCAAGTGTATGTTTGAAATCAATTTTTGTCAGGAAGATCAGGTCCTGAGCCACAACATTTCTCAGTGTGACAGACACCGGTGAGAAAGAATTTTTTGCAAGTAATACAGCATATAGAACATAAATTTACAAATCTTGAAAGTCTGTGGTTTTTGAAAAAATATAGATAATAAAAAACTCTTGATCACCACCTCTCCCTGAGGACAAACAATCTCACGATTCTTTATTAATCTTTAATCATGAAGATAGCTGACAGTCTTAAAAATCATTACATAAATAAAAACATCTTTGTTTATTTATGGAAACATAGAGTAATTTAGAGGAGAAAAACACTTAAGGTCCTTGAGTCCAGCCATCAGCCTAATAATATTACGAAGTTCCCCACTAAAACCTGTTCCATCCTTTAAATATCACTCCAGTTCCATCCTTTAAATATCACTGTGGATGGTGACTCAACCACTTGCCTGGGCAGCTTGCTCCAAGGGTTGCTAACAGAGGTACCTTTCCAACCACTCTGTTCCCAGCCTGTAGTGCTATGTGGGGTTGTTGCCACCCAAGAGCAGGACCCAGCACGTGGCCTCATTGAACCTTACACCCTTGGCCTTGGTCCATTTATCCAGCCTGTCCAGATCCCTCTTAGGAGTCTTCCTGCCTACCCTCTGCCCTAGGTTACACCCAGTACCACTATTACCTTTTCTGTGCTTGGCCTCAGTTTTCAGTTTTTTTCTCATCCCTGCTAGTCACTAGAAAAAACAACTAAAATATGATATTTACCAGTAGGTCAATGAAAATCATCAGTATTATCACTGTTGCTGCAGTTCAAACCATCATATCCCTCAATAAATCCTGCAATGCAGGGACTGAAAGGATTGTGCTGTAGCCTTAAAAAGGGTACAATGAGGGGCATTCATGGGGATTGATTACATTTCCCATGATACTTTCTCCAGAGGCAAACCATTGTACAAGTCAATCTTCATTCTTTAAAAGATCACTAGAAAATATGACATGCTTTTATTATATTTGTATATGTATCAGGACGCTAACATGCATGTTGAAGTGTGCATGAATAGCGTTAATTTCAAACTTATTCTAGTTAGTGAAACACAACATTTGATGGAAGCAATAAAAAAAAAAAAGGTATTATTAAAAAATAAATTTATTATTCACTTTGTTACCACCGTGAAAACATTCCCTGCAGAAAATTGTTATAAAGGAATTAAGTATAGGAAGGTGATTTCTTAAATAGGAGTCATGAGCTGATCATCTACACTTGATTGCAAGTGTAGATGATATCCTTATGGACATAGAGACATTATGAACTTCTTGTAAAATTTTAAATCCAAATTGTTAAATTCAGGTAAATACTTGTGTAGGAGTTCAAGCATAAAAATACCCCATCTGGATTTACGTTTCTGTCTAAAGTAAATTCAGTGTATTTTGAATAGAAACAACAATGTGCAGGTTTAATGCAGTTTAAGTAATTTGTTAGAATTAAATTCCCATTGATTTGATTTCCCTGAATGTTCTTATTTATAAAATTATTGAAGGAAGGACTGGCAATCTTAATGATAAGAGGATTGTTATTCAAGGTTCTAACATAGGGAAAACATCCTGCAGAAGGAAGCACTACTTCTGGGAACTATCATTATCATTTTAAGTTATGTTCTCTGATCTATAAGAGTCTGCTTCAAAAATAGAACCACATTAAAGTAAGTAACATTTCACAACATTTAAGTAAGATTAATTCAGCTAAATAACATGTGTACAACAATGGCTCTCTTAAAGTCATTAGCCTCCCACTGACTTTCTGTGCAGAAATATAATCAAAGCTTAAGGGAAAACTAATTCACTGCAGCTACTTTGCGTAAAACCAGAATTATCTCAAGCTACAGCAATACAAAATTTCAGCTCTGTAAAAGTATAGGTGGGAGAAAAAAGATGAAGGAATTTAAACTAATTAGCCTATGTAAAGGTTAAGTACACTGCTTAGAGCAATGATAAAATTGTGGCTCTTAGGTAAGCAAACAGGGTTGTCATAACTGTTTAATACTTGTTCTTTTTCTTACTCTGAAATATGGGAACAATAAATCCTGAACTGCCATATTGGCAGAGATAAGACAATAAACATCTCTCAGTAATATCCAGTTATTATGGCAAAAGAGAAAGAGAACAAAGGCTGTTCTAACCTTATAAAGTGTTGTAATGTAACCACAAACTGTTCTCAGTGTACTGGGTATTCAAATTCCCAAAGGGGAAATATTTTGCAAAATGAGCTCACTGCCCTCCACTGAAACAAAGGATTTCTATTGTGGAGGTACCACTGACCCAGCTTTAGGCTAGGGACATGTTGCACACCTTGATTACAACTGTATTTCATTAATTCCATTAGCTACCTGTGGACACAATAGTAGGAGATTAGAAATCAGATGATTTCAATGTTTTGAATGCAATTATGTCTGGGAGAATTCATCAGCTATTTAGGAATACAGAAGTAAAAAGTAACAAACAAAGACGTGGCAGAGTCTGAGGCACCTGTTAAATAGAGATTTAGTTCTGAAAGGCCAGTGAAATACCTTTTTTAAACCATCTCCAAATACATGTCTACTGAACATGTGAGAATATCTTCCCACCAAATAAAGTCCAAAGTCACAATTATAATTTGACTGAAGAGAGCAGGAAAGCTTGAGGATATCATCAATATCCAAAGGAACTTCAATCAGCAAGAAGTGTGTTAAATAAAATCTATATACTTATTCACAGACTTAAAGGGAAAAATAAAGCAATAACCTATATGGTATTAAAGCTGGTATTTAAGTTGATGCTGCTGCATGTGTTTAAACACTGAAGAAGAGTAAAATTAAGAATCTAAATCCTCATAACAGAAGTGTTTTCAGCTTGCTGCACCAGACAGGAAACCTCACCCTTACCATGCGATGGATTATAACCACAACTTTTTGCCTTTGCATTCTTGCGCCATTTCTGACACAGCTCTTAGTGAGACTCAAAAGTTGAAAAGTTTAGTCTTTAAGACCTTAATTTTTAGAAACACTCTAGATATATACTATTTCTAGGTAGATTAAATATTTTTCTCATTCTATATGACCAAAAAATCAAAACAATAAATGACCCAGACTCTAATAAAGTATTCAATATTATCAACATGACATTTCTTTGCAAATGTATATTCTTGCAAAAACAAAAATCACTCACACTCAAGCATTGGAAAATACTAAACAATACCTCCTCCCTGTCCCTACCAGCAATTCCCATCGCCTACAGACCTACTTCTTTCTAAATAAGCTAGGATTTTCACTAGGTCTTCTGGACAGTCCCATCAGAATACAATACTTAGTAGGAACAAGGATGACTTTTTCCAAGTGAGAGAAAGACTATTCACTCCCAGAATTTAAGAACTGTAGTAGAGATTGCCACCAAGAACAAATCACTTGAATAATGGACCTATTAGCAGTACTTTTGTTCCCTTCTTGAAGGTACATAAAACCTGCCTGATTTTAGAACATTTCTAAATTCAGTGTGTTTCTGCTCCTACTGAATTGATTAATGCCACTGTTTTATTATCTGGACTAATCCTTTCCGAAGGTCCCTCACTTTTTAGCACCACTACTTGCAAATTTAGATGTGGCAAACAATTTCATCAAGGACTTCTTCTACAAAGAAGCCTTTCAACTATTATCAAAAGACTAAAAATCTAAGCAAAATAATTAATTTCCTAGCAGAATTTTCATATGGTTTCTGCAGGTCTGTACAACCCTAACATTTCCTGATCACTTAGAATTTGCATCCTTCTCATATCACTTTTTTCATTGTGTAAATAGTGCTAATTTTAATAATTAATATTGGATAAATCTCAGCTCTTTCTGCTGATGATTAACTGCAATCAGGAGTCTTGTGATTTTCACATGCAAAAAACTACTTACGCAGAATTTGGAGCTTAAAGTCCATAAAGTTCAGCAGCTTCTTTTCAATTTGAAAAATAAAACAAAAGAAAACTAAACAAGCAACAAATGAAAACAAAACAACAACAACAGCACAGACACATACACAGGAAAAAAAACAAAAACAAAACAAAAACAAAACCCAAAACAAACAAGTAAACAAACAAACCACAACTAACCAAAAACAACAAAACCCCAAACCAAACCAGAAAACTATGGAAGAAATCTGGGAACCTTATATGTAATTTTAAGCTTCACATGTATCATTGGCTATGCCAAGACTATGTCCTGCTCAGTACAAGGACTATTTCAGATTCCCAATGGAGAAAACTGTTCCTTGTGCTGTATAGGGATTGAAGCAGCCTCATTAATAGAAACTTATCTTGCAGGAATATATACTGCAGCTCCTCACTTGCAGTTGCCAGTGACATTAAGCATACTTAGGCCTTAGTACTTTTATTCTGGAAAGCTCTAAAAGTAAACTCCAGCAGCAAATAACCAGCCACTCAGTTGGGGTGGAGTAGGAATCTCTCATCCATCTCTAAAATATTGTCATTCTTTGGTTTGATGAGAATAAATTGTCCAGCTGTCTGTTTTGCATGTGCCCAGGAAGAAAGTATCCCATTCACCTTCCTCTCTGTACAACACTCAGAGCTAAGCTGAACAGAATTCTTAAGAAAACCTCTTAAGAAAGCAAAGAGCAGAGATGAGATCAGGAAATAATGCATTGAAAAAAAAATAAGAAAAAACCACTACACAACCAGACAAAACTCTTATACAGGTATAATAAAGTTATCCACAAAGCAATTTTGACTCTTTATATTCCTCAAGTAATATAAACGTCCCAAAGTATTGAGGAAATAAATGCTTGTTAATTGTTGACCTAAAGCATGCTCATAACATTGCAACTCTTGAGTAGTGAAAAGTTTTCATTAGGATGCAAACCTACAAGGAATAGAAATGATACTATATTTTCTTGTCATATTGAAAAAAAAAGGTACCGTTTCTGTTTCAAAAACTGTAAAATGGAAAAGTAACTCCTAATGCACAGAAAGGAGCACTGGGATTACACTACACTGTATTTCTATCACCTAATTAAATGAACTAGCCTTAAAAAAAAGTTATGAATGAGCAAGATACACTTAAAAATGAAACCTTTTTTTAAGATACATTTACACCAAAGGTTTCTCCAAACCAGAAAAAAATTATTCAAGAACCAGTATTTTCTTGTTAATTGTAAATATAAGCAGGCAATTTTTCATGTCATCTGTGTTCCAGCAAGATCTATATTTCAATGTATGGGAAATGGGAAAAAAGCGTATTTAGGAAGAGGTTTGTTTTCTATCTGTTCGGATTTCATTGTAAACTGCACAAGGAATCTTCATTAGTCTGCCAATTAGCAGTGTGCCCTGGCAGCCAGGAGGGCCAAGTGTGTCCTGGGGGGCATCAGGCACAGCATCACCAGCCAGGCAAGGGAGGGGAGTGTCTTGCTCTGCTCTGAGCTGGGGCAGCCTCATCTCCTATGTATGAAGTTTTGGGTGCCACCATACAAAAAATATATTAAGCTGTTGGAGATCATCCAAAAGAAAGGCTATGACAATGCTGAAGGACCTTGAGGGGAAGCTGTATGAGGAGCAGCTGAGGTCACTTGGTCTATTCAGCCTTGAGAAGAGGAGACTGAGGGGATATCACATTGGAAGCTACAATTTCCTCTGAGGTGAAAAGGAGAGGCAGGCAATGATCTCTTCTATGTGGTGACCAGTGACAGGACCTGAGGGAATGTCCTGAGTCAGGGGAGATTTAAATTGGATATTAGGAAAATGTTCACAATGAAGAGGTGGCTGGGTACTGGAACAGGCTCCCAGGGAAGTGGTCACAGTTCCAAGTCTTACAGAGCTCGAGAGGAGTTTGGACAATGCTCTCCTACTCATGATATAATTCTCAGGGATGGTCCCGGTTCAGGTTATTAACTAAAAATAATTACATGGATGGTCTCTGGGTTGAGATTGTCAGCAAGGCATCTATGCATACTAAGGAGGACCCTTTCCTTTTGGGAGAAACTTTTTTGCTGCCGAAACAGAACTGAGGGGATACCTCAGAACAGCTCTCACACAACTCATCTTTCTTTAATCCATCAAGTTCCTGCTGCAAGGTACTCCAAGCCAACAAATTGTTTCACTCAGTGTATAGCGATGCCTTTGCACCTAATATATGAGGGGAATTGTTATTAATGAGATTATTATGCTTAGCAGTTCTCACACAACACACTGATCATTTAATTCATTCTGAAAAGAGAAAGAGTAAGCTATAGAACTGTCAAAATATGTGCCATGCCTGCTGAATTGATGAAGTACTGAATAAAGAAGGAACCTGCCTCTGAATCTTTATCAGGTTGTATTTTCTAATAAACTGTGACACAGGATATAAGACCCTTCTCTGTGCTGTTTCTCTGAATCACTTACAGCACTAAAAATCGGGTCAAACATAGTGAACATTGTTCATGAGTAGTAATGGACTAGACCCAGAGCAGAGAATAGAGAGTAGTACCCAGGTATTTCACCACTTTATATTTGTATCTCAGATCCATTGTAAGAGGGCAGAAGAGAGAAGTTAAGGATTTTATAATCCTGATTCACCCGGCTTTCACATTCCCTTCTCTTCCTAGGCAAGAAAAGATCAAAGAAGAACATTAAAGGGAATATGTCGAGGGCAAGTCTACCTTGATTTTACAAGGAAGGGCAGATACTTGACTATTGGTTGGGAAGTCACACTGCATGACAACACTGCAATGAAATTAAACTCTTTCCACAAGTCTGAAGACAAAAACAGTATAGGAAAGTGCCCCAGAAAGAGTACGCTAGAAGGGATTCAGGAAGGCATGGCAGGTGAGTAAGGCTACCTCCAAAGACAGGTGCTAAGAGAGTAGTTGCTAAGACACCTCCTTCAGACTCCCTAGCCTCTGACATTCAGCTGGAAATCACAGTAAATTTAATCCTAGTGTTTAGTTTCATTTTAGTTAAATGAAATATTTAGACATAAAACATGTAAATCCAATGTGGCTGTGGAAAATATGATGCTTTAATATCTTGAAAACTGCAGATTAAGTTTGTGCGACTTAAAGGGAAAACATTGAAGAACATCACCAGAAACGTGAACAGAAACAAGCATACGAACTACAAGCCAAGCTGATTTCTAAATCACACCATGGCATTATTTACATAAACTTCAATTGATTTTTAGAAAAACCAAATGAGAAAAACAAAGAAATGCCCAGTCTCAAAAACTGACATCGGTGAGTTTTGTGGTGGACCAGTGACTGATCTTCAGACTACTACGTTTTCCATATGGTAGCCTACATAGTAGATACAGAGCACTCCATTTAACTTTTAAAATATATAAACTCTGAGGGGAAAAAATAAAGATGATAATATAAAATATTCTCACTCTTCCATCTCAAGTTGTTGTGTGTAGTTTAGACAAAGATTATTTGTAGAGATTGTAAAACAAAGTTTTGAGATATATATATACTTCTAGAAAAAGTCAATTTAGATTTACTGCAGCTTTAACAACTCCCAAACAGCAATCCATATGAGTGTCTAATATTATGCTCTCTCTTCTCTTTTAGACAATTATTCTTCCTTAAAGTACCTACAGTGTGTGTTTATAAATGGCATGTTTAGACATAAAGTTTACTGAATTTAGTACTTTATGCTCTTACACACTTCAGTAGGTTTAATGCATCCCAGATTTACAGAGCTGTGTTCCTTTTTAAATGTATTTTTTTCTTTTTGCAAAACTATAAATTTTTTAATAGGTCTTAGAGTATTGTATGTATCAATAGTTACAGTTTAAAATATTTTTTCTAAGCATTGTATTTCAGTGAGACTTTCAATATCAGTATTTTTTTCCCAGATAGATCTCTTAAAAATTATTTTATAAATAAATTGTTTTATCTCATTCAGCCAAGTTCCAACTGGTATAGTGCTTTGTTTCACATTGCGCCGAATGTTTATTTATTGTGACCTTATATTTTGTTAACACTTACCACCAATATCTTTAAATGCTTTACTCTGTGTGTACCTTTGGTGGCCTTTGTAGTTTTACTACAAATGTTTGGTTTATCTGTGATTAATCCTAAAATACTTATTTAAGCATTTTACCTGTAAAGGGTACTAAAAGTGTATTTAATATTTTCCTGTATGCTTGCCAGTTTGCTAAAGCTACCGATAACCCAATGTTAAAAAGTTCTTTAAATCCATAAAGCAGAAGACTGTATCTGAAAGCGTTTGTGTAGTTTCTCTATTCCTAAGGAAGTCCACAGTGTAATACAAAGTAGAAGCTCCAGACTGCTGATTTCAACCACCTGCCATGTACACCAACACTACTAGTTGATCAATATGCCCCTGTACAGATACAGCTACATCAAGAGATTAGAGCAGGGGAAGACTATTCATAATTTCAGGATAAATAATTCGAATTTCAAGGTAATTTCCCAGTACTTCTAAACTACAACTAGTGTCATGTAGTGTAAAGTTGTCCCTTATGCCAGGAACCAATGGAAGATTAACACTGGCCTCAGGAGCTGTCAACTCACTGCACTTTCCTGGAAACTGCTTACAAGAGCCTAAGTAAGCATCTGTGCACTGATGTCATTGGGGCTACCTCCTATGCAACTTTCTGACATGTAAAGTAACCTATCTGGGCCATAGCGCATTTCAAAATATGTTTCTCAACTTGATGGCTCCCCATACCGAGAGACTGTTGAAAAAATGACTTCTTAAATCTACAAAAATCCACCTTATGTTCTCGTGTAAAAGTAGCTGAACAAACCATATAATTACTCCCTTTTTAAAGCAGATTTATTTCTCAAAGATTTTCTCTGGAGGTTAACCTGACAGGACCAATTTATTAGTGACCTGATCTAATAAGTTGTAAGCAATTAAAGGACTAATTGTGAAGCAGTCTACTCTGCCAGTATTCTCAACTCACATTTAAAGAATTCATATACCAAAATTGTGACCTAAGAAACAGTTACATTGACAGAATCATAACACATTAATACAGTGCCATAATCTGAGTAACCATTACACTGCAGAGCTCCTCTGGTTGTGAGGAGAAACAAACCATGCACTTACCTACTCCTATTGTGTACATAGAGAAGACTCAGGGTCATGTGCACCCACTGTGGCCAACTGGCTCCCCCAAATAATTCAGGAATCACACTTCCATGAAGAAAGTTGGAAACCACTCTTCCAATAACATCCAGATATCAAAAAATCCTGTAAGACATAGAAATATATTACAATCTGACATAAAGAACTTATACTATATGTGGTAAATTTTTTCCTCAGCCAAAAGGACTTTTCTTCATTTCTGCTGGCTTAATTTAGAGTAAATAGAATCATTATGATTATTATACCACTACTCAACATATAATAAATTGAGAGAGGCTGTAGGAAGGAGAGGACTATGTGATCGTTAATGTCTTTCCTTATAGGATCTGCATTTCATGAACTTAAATAAAAAATGTACTTTGCAAGCATGAAAAGACCTCTATTGAGCTAGACTTATGCAGCAAAAGAAAAGCGGTAGGTTGCTCTTGTTAGGTGTGATAATCTAATAAAAGGAATTTTTTATAGAAGCCAATTTCAGAAAAAAATTGAATATGCTTATAAGGCTTTTCAAGGTTTTGAAATCATTGCTGAAGCATGGCAAATAAAAGGTATGAGATATGCTTTCTGAGTACCAACAACCTATACTTAAAGATGGTATTTGACTATTATTCCTCAAGCAAATTCTTCCAGCTACAGCACCTCAAGTGCTTCTTAAAGAAATATCTTTAGTGTCTGGTGACCTAAATAAATGGTCGTTGCTCGAGTTGCATTTACACATAATTTCTGGACAAAAATTTTAAAAAGGAAATTTAAGTGCATACCAGATTATTTTCTATGGATATTAAAAAAATAAAGAAAAAAAGAGATATTTTGTCTACATAATATAAGAATTCTTGGGATGTTTTGCTCTATAAAATTGAAGGACCTATGTAGTATCTGAATAAATAATTAATTTTTATTGGAATTTCTATCTACAATATTGATGCCTTGAGTTTTAGATTTTGTATTTTTCAGATCCTGTACTGCATTAATGTATAACTCGGAACTTCATATGGAGTCTCTTCACAGTTTAGTTTGTCTCTTCAGACAAAACAATCCTTTCCCAGATAGAACCAAGGTCATCTCGGCCTCAGGCCAGAGAAGTATAAACAAAAGTGAACAGGAGGGGAGGGCGAACTGGGGAGAATTTGACTTCATTACCTGGAGCTGTAATTGCACAATTAATCCCTGATAGGCAAATAGACCAAACTCATATCTGTCCAAAAAACTGGTGATCATCATCCATCTTGGGTGAGGCTCCTACATTGTCCAAGATGTATCCTTTGAAGGCCTTTCAAGAAATACCTACTTTATTTTCTAACTCAGCCTAGCCTCTGGTCTTGGTAGCCTCTCCAAGGCATCAGTATAAACAAAGAATTACAATTCCTGAAGCCAGAGGTGTGTGGAATTAATTTCTATTTTCTTGTTTTATATCCTGAAAATAATGTTCACAGTCTATGGCAGATCATTAACTACTTTATCACAGCTCTGGTTGCATTCTTTTGTTCTCATCAGTTTCATGAAAATATTGCTTCTCATGCTTTTTGTCTGACTTAAAGTTTCTTTTAACTTAGCTTTGCTATACATGATGAAATTGAATTTAAAAGCATGAAGCATCTAGGTGAGACTATGGAAAATAACCAGCAAAATTGGTGAAATTTTATTTCAATGGATTTTTTTCTGCCAGCTAACCATGAAAACAAAAGTTATCAAGGCCAGAGAGAGTTTCATTTTATCATTTTTTTTCCACAAGACAAAATAATGTGACATGTTAGTTCTGTCCACTGCTTTTTCCTCTATTCATTGTTTTATCTACTCACATTCATTAACACAGGTGCTTATACTACTTCAGTTCCTTGAATGAACCATTTTTATTGCTATTTTTATTATGAGTCATATGCCTAAATTCCTATTTCCTTCTGTAATGATCATTACTGATGAGTTCATATTGCTGATTTTTTTCTCATCAGAAATTCAGTGTATCTTCATGGTTCTTTTTGTGCTGCATATCTTATTCCAGTTTTCATAACCCTCACAGCTTGCTAAGCTACAAGTTTTATCTTCCAATATTTTAATTATATATAGCTCATTGTGTCTTTAAACAGAAAGATTTGAACTTTAAATGATGTGACTCAACGGAGAAAAGACTGTTATGATTGACAAAGAATTTTGGAAGGTTACTTTATATACAGGAGTACGATCAAGGGTAATATAGAGAGTAACAACATTAATTAATTTACACCCTTTCATAGATATAGATTAGATATATATATATTAGATATAGATACAAATATGCGCTACATATATATACATATATATAGAGAGAGAGAGAGAAAGGAGAAGAGCCATATTGGTCAGGTGATTAGAATTGCACCTTCATCCTCAAGATAACAAATACCCTTAAACAACTTCATCCAGTAACAATGGCTTTATAATTCCTTGCAAATAGAAAGATCATCATGAGATGGTCACTCTGTATAGGCCCTAAGAGCACTAAGTTCTTACAACAATGAATAAGAATGCTATTTCCTTAGGATAGGCACTAGTTTTGAGCAGCCCATTTAGTGCTCAGTATCCCCCTTCACTTTGTGGTGAGAAGAGCTGTTGGAGTGGTGTCACTACAGTGATCCCACTGCAACACATCACTGCTGGCTTTTGAAACCAAGGTGAGTTGCTGGGCCAGGCGTGGTCAGACTACCATATGTCCACACATAGTTAAAACAAATTTCAAATGTTGTCTTAAAATATAACTCAGTGTTGAGCTTCATCTTTGCTAAATCACATGAAGGGAAAAAAAGATCCTCTTTCACATTTCTCAGGAAAAAAAAGGAAAGAATTGTTGCTGCTCCAAGGTTATATGATTTCAGAATTTCATTTTTGTTATACAAATACAAAATAACACAGTTATTACTTTATCTTGAAGGGATGTCAGGGAAATATTGTCATGATATTTACACAGGTCTTTACTAGACAGAACAGTTCCTTTTTGTGGTTTCTTTCCCTTTTGAACCTTTCAACAACACAGTTTTACTTGCAAAAAGAATCATGCTAAGTGACATTCAAGTTTGTACAACTTTTACAGGGCACCCATGGCATGACAACAAATTTGCAGAAAAGCAATAGCAACACCTTAAAGCTTGTTTTGCATACAACTGGCTTTTGGGAAAGCAGATATTTGAAATAGGTGGGTGCTTTAGTTTCTATTATTCATACGAATTATCCCCCTTTAGGAAGAGATGTAATCTTCAGATTTTTTTAACCTCCTAATGTGAATGTTTCACAAGTTTTAAGACTTTTTTGCCATGTTGTAACTGAAAATGCTACCTAGTCACTTCCTCACTGAGGGCACAGTTGGGCCCTATAAATTTATAGTCACTGACCTGTACATTGTTAGTGATGCTGTCTGGGAGCTGCTCCTTGGGCATTCCCACAGTCCTGCTCTCTCTTTCTCACACTCTTGCTTTCTCTTTCTCAAGAGCATGGGCTTCTCCCCAGCAGAGCCTCCTCAAATACTGAATATTGCAAAGACTTGTGAGCTCAATGTCTCTGGGCTCCCTTACCCTCCTTTGGTTCCATTGGCCCTCAAATATCTTGGCCAGACCTGTTACAGCAGAAAAGGGAAACATACAGATTCCCCTAAAACAAGGATTAAATGGATGCTGTCTGCCACAGGACCAAAACTACAGGGCTGTCTGTAGTACCTGAGGGATGAGAGCTGGGAATAGGATCAGTTAGCTTTTGCTTAATCTGCTCATCCTTTTGCATTAATGCTGCTGTGCCACTAGTGTGATTTATAAGTAATAGTGCTTGTCAAAAGGAAATTGCTGTTGTTTCTGGCCATGCATAACTTGTCAAAATTAAATACACACTTTGCACTAGGGATGCTGTCACCTCTGCTGCACCTCATTAAGCAAATTGAATTCATAAAATGTTAAATACTGTTGGGCCTAAGCTTCCCTCAACCACAAAATTCAAGTCACCAAATAACTCTAATTATCCTCTTGCACTTGGGATATTTTTTGCTGGGAGTTTATTTCAGAGCTTGTCCAGTCTCACTGCATGATGTCTACTCATGACTGCCTTTGGTGTGGGGCATAGTGCTGCCTTTGCTCTCACCCCATGAGAGCTGCAAACCTGGTTTTGAACATGCCAAGGAGCTGCACATATGCAGCTTTGCCCCTGGAAGTGGCAGCTTTTTTGAACCAAAGGCAGAGCTGCATAAAAAGTCAAGGATCCAAATCAGCTAAATGCACTGATCTGGTGGAGTGAGGGTAACAGTGATGCCCATGGAGAATTCTCCATGCTTAAGGAAAAATTGTTTATGTGCAATATATTTAGATATATACATAGATGATATAGATATAGACATAAATAGATGGATATAGGATAGATAGATAGATAGATAGATAAAGATATAGATAGATATAGATACATACAGATAAGTATCCTTAGTCTATCTTCAAAAATATAATTTTAAATTACAAATCTTATCTGTAAAAAGGTAATCTTTCATATGTTTTGTCATTCCAACATGAAACTGTCAGGACAAACAGCACTACACTATTATGGTTAGAAAATCAGGGTAATTTAGAATAAGAAAAGAAGCACGGAATCATGCATGCATATAAAATCAGACAGTGGGAATTCTCATGCTAAATATGTAAAAGACATAAGTTATGATGCTGATTTGTGTCAACATTAAACAACATGTCTATCATGGTAGCCTTCTTCTTTCATAAAGTGGTTGCTATAGAAAATAAAGGTAGGGAAAATTAACTCTACTCAAACCAAAACCAGCACAAATGGCCACAAAGAGAAATTTAGGAAATTACATATAAAAAGAAAAAGAAAAAAACTTATTTTACTGTGAGAGTTGTCAGGTTCCTCAGCTAGTTTATGCAGTTCACAGCCCCGGAAATATTCAATACTTGTCTAGATATTGTGTGGGACAAACTTTCCTAGTCAGAGCTTCTTGAGGAGGATCACTGGACAAGATTGATAACAACTAACTGAGAGGACAAGTGGAAAGGTTTCAGGAGGCTCAAAATGAGCTCCCAAGATACCATGATTTAGGCTTTTGTTTTTATAAAACTGGTACTGTTTTACCTAAGTTTTATCCTTTTTCCTTCTATTCTCATATCCTTTCTCAACTGGAAACTGAAAAGATCATCTTCTAGAAATTTGTTTAAAGAAAAAATTCCTAAGGTACGAGTGTCACAGTCGAACAAGGTTCTCCCTCACTCCCAAAGGATAAAATCTGTAAGGACTAGGTCAAACCACTTCAGTATTTTTTGAATTAAGATCATTTGATTTGATTTCCTAAGTACTATGCTGAAAGCACTGAGTAGGCAACATACTAAACTAGAGTAAATTCATAGGCTTGCCTTTGAGAAAGTTTAATAACTAGAAATAATAATTACCAGTAGTAATCAGCCAGGTCACCTTTACACATTTCCCGTGGTCATTTGCACAGTCAGAATTTGATTAATGTGAATTCATTGACCGTAAGGTAATTACCCAATCATTATCAGACAACAAAATTAACTTCAATAATAACTACCAATCAATACAATCACTAATGCAGTATTGCTCACATTAATGATCCAACATTCAGACTTGAGTTTGCTTAATATCCAGGTCCAATAATCCTTGTCTGTGTGCTTCAGAATACCATATTCTTAAAGGGATGTTTGGATTAAACATCTATTCCTTCAAATGCAGTCCTTTGTACACGACATATTAGATTTTCACACTTTGCATTTGCATCTCAAAATGTGTATTGGTAAGTGTCCAACAATGGAAATTAAGAGGATATGAGCAAGCAGGTTAAAATTCAGTATACATTCAAACTTACTCTCAAGTTCCCTTCTGACATAATTCTGTGCCTAGAGAGTGTAATTAATGATATTTCAGATTTCATCAAATCAATAGAACTACTGACTAATGCATAAAGACAACTAACCATTCATACAAGACATCTTGAACGCCCTGTTTTTACAAATTCAAAAAAAAAATCTTCTCATGCAGAGCATTTGCTGGCTTATCACTAAGATGTGCTTCATATAACTTGACATTCTTGAGTGAAGCTGAACTTTCCTCCCCAATGAAACGTCTTCAAACTGAGATACAGTTGGCACCATGCTTCTTTTACCTGATTGCTCCAAGGGCTGCAAAGATATCCCCTCTTAGCTCTAGAAAATGTTAAGCTATTTTAGATACAAGGACTTCATGGGACTTTATATGGTCAAAATGCTGTGAATAGCTAATGGAATTTTACTTAATAAGTCTGAGGGCAATTGTCAATAAAGTTTAAAAACTCTGTTATCTAAAATATTCCTAATGTACTTTAAATTATGTTAAAGATACATACCACACTTTGTATACATGTAGCTTATATAATGAAATAGTTGATTATGAAAATTTATTTACTTATGCATACATTTTCTATTTAATGTTCCTATATTCAGTATTTTCTAGTTTAAATTTTTAAAGTAGTTTTATAAAAAATACTTATAAAATGTATAAAGTAATGAACCATCACTTGAATCAAAAAGTTTATTTTTTTAAATTTTAATTTAAAACATTACTCCTAACACAAATCTATCTGAAAATACTACTAAAGGAACTCTCAGTTTATGCTTAAGAAACCTATGTTCTTTAAATTTATTAATTAAGATTTCGATTTTAATCTTATATTTAAAAACACCACACAATATTTCTCCATTTCTCTTACATGTATGGCCTTAATATTACTATTTCATGATATTAAAATGTTTCAGAATAACCATGACTGTGTAGATGCTTTCAGAAGGAGGGATTTCTTTTTGAATGGAAGATCTTTGATATTAAACGTGTGAAATTTGAAAAACTTGAAAAATAGGAAGTGCTTTAATTATGCTTGCCAGAAAACATACACATAAAAAATATATTTGTTTCATTTACTCAGCCATAGAGTACAAACACTAAGAGAATTCGCAGCCTTTAATACAAACAACAAACAACAAAACATTAAGTTAAAAAATATTTTAAGGGGAAAGATATGAATTTTGGGTTTTTTTTTGTTTTTGGAAGCTCTATCAAATTATTTCTATTTTAATTAACTGTGTTAATTAACTGTGTTAATTAAAATGATGAGTTGATTTTCTTTCTCTGTTTCAAAATATTCTCCTAAGCTGCATTCTGAATCATAGTTCAGTTAGCCTAAGAAACTATATTTCAATAAACGCTATTGAAATATAAGGTAATTTCCATATGTCTTTAATAACTTTTCAGGCCTCATTTATGCTGTTTATTTATTACTTTTATACATTTATTACATACATACATTTATTACATTATCAGGCCTACCTGAAGTGATAATTGCCTTCCAAATCTATGAAAACAGCCATTTGGGGAAAATTATTTCTGCTTTTTTCTAGGCAGAGGTCCCTCTATCAGTGAAAATTCACAACCAATCAGATGCTGGACTTGAAAAAAAGAATCTGTTACCCAGTTGCATTTACTTAAGATAGCGCATAATTTATCTATAGATTAAGATAAATTCTTGTATTTTTGGGGTTCCCAGATGAAGGAAGGAATGATGACTCTGACTCCATGTTCTCAGAAGGCTAATTTATTATTCTATGATACTTTATAATATTAAAGAATACTAAACTAAACTATACTAAAGACTACAGAAAGGATACTTACAGAAGGCTAAAAAGATAATAATGAAAACTCGTGACTCCTTCCAGGGTCCTGACACAGCTTGACTGTGATTGGTCATTAAGTCAAAATAATTCACATGAAACCAGTGGAACAATCACCTGTTGGTAAACAATTCCAAACACATTCCAACGCACAAAACACAGGAGAAGCAATGAGATAATATAATTTTCCTTTTTCTCTGAGGCTTCTCAGCTTCCCAGGAGAAGAATCCTGGGCAAAGGATTTTTCCAGAAAATATGATGGTGACAATAAATTTCTATTCCAGGGCTCTTTGTGCCTTTTCAGGTAGCTGTGGGTCTGGAAGTCAGCATGCCAAGGACAGGGGTAAGTGGCATCAGGGTCGCAAGTGCCACAGGAGGCACCTGGCAGGGCAGCAGCACATACCAGCAGCAGCAAAGCACAATCCCTGGTGGGCCTTGGGGGATGTCTGGTGAGGTTCCTTCATGCAGGGACAGCATTGTGCTACTCCCAAACCCAGAGACTCATGGATTCCCCAGAAGTGGCTCCCGTGAGCCTCAGCAGAGTGAGGAAGACCTCACCACCTGGAGAAGGCGATGCTATGGCTGCAGGTGCTGGATCACTACTGCCAGCTCACTGATGACTGCTTGGACACTACAGCCAGGGCTGTGGTAGGAAACCACCTCTCTTCTCAACAGGAAGCGTTGAGTTAGCAGTGCCCACACCCCTGGAGAGATAGAATTTTAGTAATCAGCAAGGACAGTGAGAAAAGGACTCAGCTTGCAGCCGGAGGAACTACAGGCATGGGGAATACGACACTTGGATGAGCTCCCGTGGGCATTCTGAAGGACATGCTTTGTCCCCAGGGTTGTCAGAATAAAATGGGAATACGATTGAGGTTAGAAACATCAGGGATTTTGAGCTAACCTGCTATGAGTTCAAGTAAGACTCATTATTTTTGCATTATATATTGTGTTTGCAAAGGAAATGCTTTAATAGAGCTTAATAACCATGGTGTTTTAATGGTTTGATAAAATACAAAATATATCTCTTTTAACAAAATATTTTCTCAGTACTGATATTTTTTCTTCATTTGTAATCTGTACCTTTCCAGACACAAAACAGTGAAAAGTGTCTTGTTTCTGTAATCACCTGTGAAACTAAAATAATTATTATTTTTAATTGTGAAGGATATTACAGAATTTCCACAATTTTTAAATACATTTGGTTTGAATCCTTTTTACATTGATGAAAAAATTATGTTATGCTATACTGTGAAAATCTACTAACTACTGTTAAAGACAAGGTGAAAGCATCTTACAAGAATATGCAATATAAACATTTTGAAATAGTGATTTTAAGTTTGAAACAGAAGCTGTACTCATAATTTCCAATGTATTTCTAATTGTATTTTTTTATACAGTAAGCCTCACTCTAAACAGCAATGTGGTATGTTATTCCCATTATCCCCAAAATGAATCAGTTGCAAACTGCAACAAAGTTAAAACAGGAACAGGATAGCTTGTGGTAATATTAAAAAGTGCATTTTTGTTTTTTTGAAAGATGTGTTGTTCAGGTGGGGTCTTTTCATTGTTAGAATAAGTGACATGATCATTCTGGAGGCAGAAATTAACTTTTCCCAGTGAAGCGCTTGGTTAACTTGCCCCAACCCACTAATATCTACCACCAGTAGCATGAGGTAAATATAATATGTCTCACCTGGATTATGCTCACTAGGAATAAAACTGTTTCTTTCTCAGCACAGATGATTTTTTTTTAAAGTTCATCTCCCACCTTTCATTTTCAAGTTGCAAAATCCTCAAACGTAACCCCCAACCCCCCATAGTTTTATTTAGCAAACTGCAACGATGGTTAAATGGCATCATTAAGATATCTTTGTACACCCATAACAACCCCAGATACAATTTAACATGAATTTTCTCCCTATTCACTTACGCATCAGACTATTTGTTAATGAAGATGATCTTATTGCTCTGGCTCTTCTGCTGTGTCCCAATAGGCTTAAAAGAGCCTATATCCATTATATTTACTTGAGATCTATTTTATCTGATTAGTACAATCACTTGCCCTCAGTCAGAAACAGAAATAAACTGACTCTGGTACAAATGCTGAAGGACAGTACAGACAAAAAGAAAAATAGACCTGTCTGGTGGAATCTGTAATCCTGCCATCAGTATAGAGCTAGGATGCCAGAATGCATGTACAGAGGCCAAGATTTTCCTATCCAAACAGCCATAAAATAAATTAATTTAAGGTCATGGTACTGGATTCATAAATATTAGGCAGTAAGCCATTTCCTAAGGCTGCAACAGGCTTCCTGTGAGATTGTGATAAAGCCATTTATTTCATAGATTTGGGAATGTATTCCCAGACATAGCTGCAATTTTTTTCTTAACAATAGCACATACAATGAAGCAAATTGCTTAAAGATAGGCCTAATGTATTAAAATACTTTACTGAATCAAGATTTTTAACCTGCAGTTTCCCAAATGAAGACAGCTTTTCTTCTCCCTCTACCAGATCTCAACCGACTTGTTATCTACATGCCCAGTTTTTTCTTGTGTGAAAAATCTCCATTAGATGAATCATTTAGCACAATTAATCCTTAGCTTATTTGGGTTGTACTTGTCTTTCAGAACAAAAAATAATGGTGTACATTTTCCATTTTTTATAATACAGTGAACTTGATCTCATTAAAAAAAATGGCAGATTTACCATTTAATTTTTTAGAAGACTCTCTCCCAAAGTCTTATGTAGCCTGTGAGATAGGAGGGAACCAGTGAGGAGTAGGTTAGAGGGTAAAGAAGTAATAATGTCATTGTTTCTGACAGAGAAGCCTGAATTCAATGCAGGAACAGACACAAGCAAAAATCTATTTCATAGCATCCCTTGAAGTAATAAAAATTGCTGTTTGAGGCCACCTTCTGAGATACTGCTAAAATAATTTCCTGTGATCTTTGAAGGTTGTTTCTGTACAGATATATATATACACACACATACAAAATTGTCTTGTATTGGAGGACAAAGAAATAAAAGAACAAAAAAAAGACTTTGAAGTTTAAATCCTATATCTTGAATTCAAAACCACTATTCACTTTCCCAGCAAAGAACTGTCTTAAAAAAACCCCAATCATACCAGACACCCATCTTTTTTTCAGGAATATTAAAGGAATAATGAATTGCACAGATATTTTATACTCAGTAAGTAGTTCAGACAAATAAGAATTGACCTAAGCCTTAAAAATAGTTTGATTTAGCTATTATGATGGAAATCATCACACTGAAATATCTCATCCAGGAAACTAAGCATAAAAATTATTTTGAAATTATTCTAGGAGGAAAATTATTTTTTTCCAGTGACTTGAGGTTAAATTATCTCATGTTTGGTTTTAGCACTTAAGGTAGGATGGTGGCAAGTCTGCAAAAGAAATGCAGGGATTTTTTTTGTGTTTGTTAATTATCTTAAAATAGTCAAATGTGTTTATTTCCTGGGAATGCCAGAAAGAACAGTCTGAGTCTGCCCACAACAGCAATTTTTCTTTCTGATCTGCAGTCTCCAGCCCTGCCAGACCATCCCATATGTAGGGCAGATTTCAATACTTTTGTCTGCTGTTGTTTTGCCAGGTAAATCTGGGCAGGCTGCCTGCAAGGTAGGTTATGCAGATGGTTGGTAGTCAGACACAAAATATTGGGTGCCAGAATTTATGGCACTCCAAAACTACAGTTTAGAAAGTAGAAGTAACAAAAACACAGAAAAATCACAAAACACTGATATAGGTGCTCTAGTGAAATGGCTGATGTCATAGCAGAAATATGGTAAGAAATAGACTCAGCATTGCATAATTACTGCTGCTGTGAACCTAGTGAAAACACAGATTCCCAAGAGGACTTGGGAGAGTTAAGAGATGCTAAGTGTAATCTCTAAACAGGGCCTTCCTGTGTGTTATACATTTGTTATCTCCTTGAAAGGGCACGTTTGACAGCACCAGAACTGCCATCACATTGGTGGGTCTGAGCACTCAGCATTCCAGTCCTCAGCCTGATAAAGCTCTTCTACCTGCTCCTTCCAGCCCTTCTTGGTGCACACAACATGTCTCAGTCACTCCTGATGAAAACATGGTAGCTGTGTCCCCATTTCCTACAGTTTTCAAAGAGCAGAAAGAGTTGGACTGTTCCACATGGAGGAGGAGCCAGGAGATAAAGATGACCAGACAAAGCCATCATCCTCACCAGTGGGTGACATCCCTAATCATGCAAGGCAGTCAGGCACAAGTATTGGAGGGCACCAAGACGCATCAAGAGCAAGCAACAAATCAGGACTGGGGTCAATCCAGAGAGGCCAGTCTGGAGCAAGATAACATGGGGCCAAGAGGCAGGACTGGAGTTACAACACAATTGTGAGGGCTCCAACCAGAAAACAGGGCTGGAGTCAGGCTGCTAAAGTCATGCCAAGAAATACAGCATGGGCTAGACTGGAGACAGGCACACCTGTAGTTCAGCCCAGGGAAGAGCTGGAGACCCAGGGCTGGTCTGAAGGTTCCTGGGCTGACTGGTAGAGGGTGTAGGTGGTGGTACCAAGTGAAGCTGGGCAGGGTTATTACGACCTATTAGTGTCCCCAGGGCACTGGCAGCAACACCAAAGTGGCTAGGAAAATCATCCAAGAAGACAAAAGACTTCTCAACAACTGGGGTACTACGTTGAGCATTGTTACATATTCCTTCAGAATGGTGGTTATATATTTCTTCAGAGAGGAAGATCAGTTTAAGTTTTGTTGTTCCTTTATACACCTATGACCTTTATAAAAATAGAAAGCACTCCCCAGTAATAAAGACATTTGTTAGGGCTGAAGGGGGATTAACTCTTCTTTCTAAATCCAGTCACAGTTTCAATCAATTAACATAAGGCCTCAGGTGTTTCAGTCTGAACCAAGATATGGTTTAGACCTCACCTGGGATGAAAATAATCTGTTTGGTCTTGACCTTGCCCACCCTGAATTCACACAGCAGACAAGGACATTCTGTGTCATGTGACCCTTCCACCCACACAAGTTCACATGGACCTGTGGGAACTTTTCATTAGTCCCCACAGATCAAGCCTCAGACCTGAATTACTCCCACAACCTACCCCTAGTTTTGGGACCAGTGCCCTGGAATGGAGGCTATGTGTAACCATCTACAGAGTGTAAGTCAGGAGTTTTTCTCACTCACTGTAGAGTTTAGATGTAGGGAGAGAGACATAAGGAAGGGAATTTCCTCCATATTGTGGTTTGCTCCACTGTAAGTACCCAGTATTTTCTAAAACTAAGGAAAATTTATTAAAGGAAATTTAATAAAATCTGGCATTCTATAATGTGCTTTGCAAATCTTTAAAGGATTTATTTCATGATCACAAATTGAAACAAATTTGTATGCAAATGTTATTAGATGGTATTAATTTCAATTCACTTGATGTTTTCCATACATCTCAGAGTGTTACAAAATCACATAGAAACTGTTAATCTGCCCTCCTGACTACCTTTAAACTATAGCTTTTTGCATTTGGACAGCAGCCTGTGGTAAATTTGTCTGCATTCAGTAACATGACAGTATCTACAGTCTGAGTTAGTACCATGGCTTTATGATCTGAATTGCATAAGCAGTAGTCAATTTTTTATCGTTTTCTTGATTACATCTTTCCATTTCACACTTAATATAACATTGCCATAAAGCGTCACATTACACCATCCAGAGCCATTTTTTTCAAACTATTTGCAGAATAGAGCACTGCATCTGTTCCTATGCAGTTGGCATTTGGATGTTCTGGCAATAGAAGAGTATATCTCTTGCAGTTTGCATCTGTATTGCTTAAGAGAAAAAAGCCTGTTAATGCAGATGAAATCTCTAGGCATGTGGTATCTAAATGAAATAAATATCAACATTTTTGATTTAAATAAAGACCAGATTCTGGCAAAAAAAAAAAATCATGGAAGCAGCAAGTTCCCATGACAAAATTGCAATAAAAAAATATATCAAACCCAAATGTCAGGTAGCATTTCAGCAAACATAAAAAAGGCAACACTAGATTTTGTCTCTGAAATACAAACTTTTCTGTGTATAATATGTACAGATTTCAAATTTGACTTCAATTTCAGCTGTAAGTCTGCTTTAGCTTAAGAATCCTGTATTATTGATTATCCAGACCATCAAGTATAGCTTCTACACCTTGACTGGATGACTTGAGCTTTCGAAGCAGGACAGTAATAAAGTACGAGTTCTGAATACTAATAAAAGAATTTAAAAAGTAAGTGTTCAGATGAATATTTTTTTTTTACAGTATTCACACAATTTTTGAGGCTCAGATGCATTTTGGCAGTAAATATGCATCCAGCATCCACCATGTGCCGTAGCCCAGCAGCTGCGGGCAGGCCAGCCAGATCCATGCCTTTCAGCTGCCCTCATAGAGTTTTTTTGCAGCTTCTGAACTGCTATCACTCATACAAGATACATCTTGTCTCTTTTTTGAGCTACTTGGTACTTTTCAGTTTCTGTCCTCAAGTTTTTGTGGCTCCTGATTTTTCTAGAATGTGTTCTTCTTTGTGTTTATAAAGGAGAG
Source organism: Geospiza fortis (assembly GCF_000277835.1). Classification (NCBI taxonomy): domain Eukaryota; kingdom Metazoa; phylum Chordata; class Aves; order Passeriformes; family Thraupidae; genus Geospiza; species Geospiza fortis. The sequence goes on along the minus strand of NW_005054340.1, from coordinate 4,950,116 downwards.
GAAGCTTATATCTCACTAGCTTGTCCAACCATTCCCAGTACCCACCAGAGAGGACAGTGTTCCTGTTCAGCATGCATTGCTCTCACATCTCAGATTTTGAAGGAATACACCCTTCTTTTGTGTAAGGATGGTCTCAAATTAGAAATACAGAAACATATCTGTAAAAAAATAATAATCAAAATCTTCAGACTGCCTACTGTCCTGACCCTTTTGTATGTTTGTGTAGAATGTGTGTAAATGGGCAATAGAAGCAGATAATCAGCAAAACTTACTCTGATGTGTTTTTTAGGTCTTACTGGAAATAGTTTTGTATGAAGCTGACATGAAGTTTTGAAGCCTTATGAAGCAAGTCATGTCTGCACACCAAATTAAAAACATTTTCTTTTGACACTTCAGTCCCTTCCATATCATGTTGTGGTGAGTATAATCTTTAAAATTTGGCATCTGTTATGTTTCTTAATGACTTAAGCAAAAGACAAATTCTTCACTACACTTTACATAAGCACAGGTGGAGAAAACTTATAAAATACAAATCACTCTGTTTTGCAAATGTAATAGAACAGAATGTCTTGTAGTGGACATGTGGAAAATTGCAGATAAATTATGAAGTTATGCTGCATTATGGTGGTGTACAGCAACACCAAAATGGCAATAAAAGTAAAAAACCCTAGGATCTTTTCAAAATGAATGCATAAAGAAAGAAAAATATAGAGCTGCTAGGAGTTACAAACACAGTTTTCCTAAACTTTGGGCTTAGATTTAAACAGATTTTTTTGCCATTAGATTTTATGTAAGTTGAATAAGTAACCTCGTTTCTCAAAACCACCAGCTGTCGTTTGGATATTTGCATCCCATTTCTTGATTTTGCAGTTTTTAGCTCCTACTGAGGCCAGTAAAAAATAGAAGAACTGTGATGCCTTTTAACTGTTTTAGACTCTATATCTACAAAAGTGACACATAGTGACAGACTGTGAGGGCTTAAACTACCTCTCAGAAATGTGTCCAGTGGGTGTCATTGTACTGAATTCACCAGAATTGGTGGGTATACAGTCAATATGAGGTGGTGATCAGCTCCTTAAAAGATGTGACTCAAACTTTGTTCCGAGGGCTCAGATTTGTGTATGCTTTTCTAAGGTCAGGTCTGAGTTAAGCCTGAAGACAAAACTGAGGCATTTTTTTCCTCTTGGTACAAATGTGTTTCATATACTAAACACATTTCATGCTTGACATTTCCACTGACATAGATAAGAGATTTGCACACAGTGCAAGTATAGAATTAGCAACATGGATCCCTGCTGATGAAAGAAGAGATGAGCAACAACAGTCAAAACCAAGGCTCCTGCAGCAGATGTGAAGGGTAAGATTCTAAGTCTGCCAGGAACTTTTGATCTTCTTTTTTGCAAAACTTAAATTTCAGTGATTTTTCTCTAAACTGTGCAGACATGGTGTTTATCTTATATGTCTTTTAATTATCTTTTTATTCTCTACATGGTTTTAACTCTTATATGTAATCTTGTTTACCGTTGTAGCTTACCCAGTTTTTCCCCATTTAGTTGTTTACCTACCAATTAAAGTTAGAATGAGAATATATTAACCCATTTTCTGCTGCTAGATTAGTCATTCTATGTCTTCACATTTGGATTAAAAGCCCATTGATGAGTGGAGTACCATCTTTTGGGTTTAAACAGTGCCTATAATTATTCTAGTCCTCATCCCTTATTTATTCATGCTGATATGTCATTTGATATAATAACAATATATTTAATCATAGCCTAAATCAAATATTATTCAATTTTTTCTAACTTAAAATGGTAGATTTCTAGTAATTTTCAAGTTTATTCTCTGAAATAATATATCCACAAAGCATGTGAATAGGCATACATACCTTATATGTTTCACAAATGTCAGTACAAAAATTTCTGTTTTGCCTAAAGGATGGAACATATCTAGATGAAAAAGAATGTACACAACTCTTCTTCTTTACTGAGAAAACTAATTTGCAAGCACAGTATAAATACATTTATATGGTAAGCATATTTGTTCAGTAAATCATAAACATTCACAATCTATTAAATAAGAAAAGACTGTGAAACTTGTGCTTTGAATCCTTTTTACATGATGTTTTTCAGTCTTTCCTGTCTCCTCAACCATAAATCTCCTCAAGCAATTAAAAGCATATTAAAATCATAATCAAATAAATGTCATTAATGTGTTTACAGGTGACTCAGAATTAGAGTGGCAAAAAGACATGCTGTAATGCAATTCTTCTAGCATAACACCTGTTTACAGTTGAAATCAATGTCTTCCACTGGCCAATCAATACCACCTCAGTCTGTTTATCACTACTTGTAAGCCTTTTCAATAATTCTAATTTTAAAGAGTCATTGCTGAAATTGTATAGCCATTGATTGTTTAAAGGTTGCAGATGGCATGAACAAATTGAATTTTGGATTCAATTAAACCTGTTGAAAAATTGCAAATCACCTTTTCTCAAGAAAGTTTCGCATCAGTCTTTCAGATGAAATCAACTCACATAGATCCACTGCCACTACAGTGTGTCTGTTAATACAGTTCAGTGGTGGATCAATGTAGGGCAAGCTGCAAGCTACAGAGGGGGTTGTACCCTAACCCAGGGTTGAAACAGTTTTCTCTTCTCATTTTCCCTTGACCTGAGCAGGGGCTGTAATAGACAAACCTGGATACCATTATGTATTTTATGTTTCTATATACCTGTTTATATCAGGTATCTTATCTGGTAGAACCACACACATATTGTACCCCTCTCCAGCCTGATCAGATACAAGACAGCTTGCATCTGTAAGCTCCAGACCCACAGTAAAAGAATCTTAGGTGAATATAATGTCTAGTTATTTCAAAACAATGGCTTAGAGTCAGGTGTGATCATGCTGCAGCCTCTCAAAATGTTCATGGTGAGATATTTTTCAAAGACAGCTGGCCACTTACATTGGTGTCTCAGAAACAGAGACCTACAAAAATGTTCAGCTTTTTATTGAAAATCTGGCCTGTACATTAGCTGTAATAGATAGCAGAGTTCAGGTTCACAATGTCACAGCAAAAAAGAATTAGATGAGAAATTTTCACTGTGTCTTCTCTAAGGCCATCTACAAGTAACTTATCACTGCCAATTTTTCTGCGCCAGAAAGATGAACTTCATATGTACCGAAGAGAAAATGAAATGCTTAAAATGGCAGCTGTCCACTATCTGAGCAATTACTATAATTCATTCTATAATAACTTTAGTTCTGTGAGTGCATTTGTTTCTAGGACTCTGATTCAGACTTTTTTTTTCTGGCCAAATGCTAGAAATAGTGATAAAATCCATATAGTTTATTTGTATCTCCTAGGATAATTAATCATAATAATTTCAAACATCTTCCTTTTTCTCCTTTGTTTCCGTTTCTTTTAGGAACTACAGATATCTCTGGTTTGTTGATTTGTATTTATTCTCACTCAGCTTTCTGCATTGCAGACAAATTTAAGTGGAAGTGTCACTTGGTTTGTTCACTGGTCCTGCATGCAGCTAAAGATAGAAGGCAATCAATAAAAAAACCTTTGTTAGCTTTCCCAAGTTGAAGTAAACAGCCCAGTTTTTATGTACATGCTTATAAGCAAACCTCAGGTGAATCCATCCACCTGAGTTATGTTGATTTTAGATATTTTTGCAGGTCAGTAACTTTTTAAACATGGCTATCTTAACTTATAAGCAATAGTCCTCTTTGGCAACTTGAATGCCCAAAATACAGACTCTTAAATCTTGTGTTTTATTGATAAGCACTTTGCCTGTTTGCAACTAAAATTTGCAAAAATGGAATGACAGTGAATATCTATATGTGCCACAGTTTTTGATCAGTACTGTCAAGTGTTTTCTTAAGAGCGAAATTAGAAATGGGCCAGTCCTATGTGCAAGTAAAAGCTGTGTTCTGTTGCAATTTTTCTGACAGTCTAGCTTACACTATCTGTAAATAGTAATGTTTTTTGAATGTTTTTAATAATTCTAAGGGCAGTGATAGAGTTAGGAAAACCCAGCCAACTGTTCTCAGTATTCCCTTCATGGTAAAAGAAAAAGAAAAGCATGAGCCACATCAGAGATTCCTTTAATGACTGAAACACAGAGAAAAGAATGACTCTGTTAAAGCAGCTAAATGGCTCTTACTACAGTAACTAATTCTCTCTGTAAAAATTGCATTGGAGACACTGAGTAATCTCTGCTCTATCAACAGGCTAACTTGGACACAGCTATTGTGCATCTTTTCACCTTACAGGATCTTTATTCCACCTATGGGAATAGACTCTCATACAAGAAAGGATTAAAGCAGATACACAGATGCTGTGTTGCCAAAGACATTAGAAGGCTTACATTTTAGAGAAGAATTTCTTACAACTGAAACTTGAGGATATTGATACCTCCTTCCCTGGAAAGCACCTCACTATTGGAAAATGTAAAGCATCATACAAAGCCTTTAGCAACAAAAGCAAAGCGTTTTTATAATCACAACATGGGTAGAAATGGAACTAAGTAAACCTTATGCCCTGAGCATCTCCAAATTTGTGCTTTATAGCATCTGAATTTTCTGTGTGGACCTCCTGTGCAAAATGTACTTCAGTTTTAGTACAGAAATATTTCAAACTACTGAAAAACTACAGGATCGGAAATTTAACTAAAAATAAGGTAATAAGCCATCCATATAATACATAGCCTATGAAAATCTTCATGTTTACCTCAGTATGTTCACAAACCTTTTATGAATTTGTACAAAGTGTCATCTATGGGAACACACAGTGAACTTGTATGTAGCAGGAACAGCAGTTTTAGTGAGTAAAATCATAAAAATTTAAAGCACTCAGATGGATTTAAATGTCCATGTATCAATTCCATTTAAGTTTAATTAAAAATATGTAATTTTTCCTGTTGAGAGTAAAAGTCAAGTGCATAACATTTCCTAGAACAAATACAACTGCCACCTTTCATTATATCCAGCAAGTCTGAAATGTATTTTAGCCCTGTTCCTTGGCAATACTTTCTAGTATGTTAACTCAACAAACCTGATTTAAGCTGAGTAATAGCTGGTTTCATGTCATCCTCTGTCCACTTTAAGGCTTCTGTGTAAGCCTGTATCTACATGCTTGCAGTGGTAGAATTGTATTTCACAACTTGATAGGCATATTTAGCCACTAAAAAAAAAAAAAGGCAATAGAGAAGTCTCAGGGCCGGCTGCTTGTTCTCTGCCCCCGAGGTGAGTTGGGTGGTCCAGGGAGCGACCCCAGGCTCTGAAGAATGAGACTGGACTCTTTGCTGTTCGGTCTTCAGGTTGTTTATTAAGTCTTATCTACAAAATTTTCTTCCTGGCAGACAGAGGTCTGACCAGCAAGGCAGCCACGATGCTCTCCGACCACCCCCAAGGCTGCTCCGTCTCTTATATCACAAATTACGTATATCATATTTACCTTTACCTCCCAATACCTATCACCCATGTTGGACAGTGCACCCCTTCCCCAAACCAATCCCTGAGTGCCAACACCACAGCAGAAGATGGAGAACAAGAAGAAGAAGGAAGAAGGATGAGACACGCCCTGTCCCCTCCATCTTGTCCCCATTACCTTTATACAGAAATTTTTAAAACTTATATTTCCACCCTGTGTACACCTTATAAAAACACCCTTTAAACCTGTGACACCTTCCAGCCCTCATACCAAACTGGCAATTCACTTGCAGGATTGAAATCCAGCCACCAAGTGTTCCGGGCATCATGCCAAGATCTCCGAGCCCCCTGACGGGGTTTCGGCTCTCGACGTGGTCTCGGGGGACTCCTCACATCCGGAGTGATGTGCAGAGTTCCCACAAGAAGGGAACAATAACTTTGAAAATTAGTTCATACTTCTGAATATTTCTTTCCTAACTATTGATATTGATAGCAATTTATGTGTTTATCTGCATTTCTGAAGGAGCACCTCTTTTTCTGCCTGTTCAGTATGAGATTTTTCACAGATAACAGAATCTCACCAGCTTAATATTTTACTCAACATTTTTAACATGCACTCGAGTATTTTTTTATATTCTTCTAACATAAAATAATTTGTTGCTAAGTAAAACCTCATTTCACTCTGTAACCTTGCTTTGAAAGAAATGTCTCAACACTGCTTGTCAAACATATTGAAAAGTAACAACATCTGGTCCTCAGTATTTTCATACAAAGTGTATCTTTGTATACAAAGATTAGGATCTTATTTTGTTTAAAGTCTAAGCTAAATATGAATAGGAAATTACTAGGCAAACAGGAGCTCTAGATCAGTGTTGTAGAATTTAAGATTATATGCTCTGCTGTCAAGATCCACAGTACAAATTTAGATGCCATCCCCAGTGAGAAATGTTTATGCAAATATACATTCCATCAAGTAAAATGCCTCAAATTGAATTTGAAGATAGGGAGACATTTACTCTCTTCCCTTTTTGTGTGTAGAGGAGAAAATGCAATGCAAGGAATGAGAGTGATTTATAAAGCACTGCTTTGCACAAGGGGCTGAGATTTCCCATTAACTGCAAACAAGGCAAATAAAAATGTTTAAGGACTCAGCACAATTAAATCTTTTTTTTGTTTGTTTGTTTGTTTGTTTGTTTGTTTGTTTGTTTGAATCAATCCAGTCAATACATTTTTGTCCAGGGAAGGGAAGATAATTTAAGTCATAATCAAAGAAAAGTAAAACCACAGGCACGAAATTTGCTGGGTTTAATGATTTATTTTTTTCCAAAAGAAGCTATATATTTCCAAAGTATGTAAAATGTAAATCCAGGTATATGGAGTATTTGAATGAATTTCCATTAAAATCACTTCCAACAGAAACAGTTTACACAATTATTAGCTTTATTAGGATAATACATTTGGACATACCAACTGAAATGGAGTTGAATATTTTCTGAAGAATTGTTGCCTGCCGTTTGCAGCTACTTGTCCACTAGGAGACACCATTGCTCCATAGAGCTGAAAGATGAGGTGGTGGCAGTAAATTATCGGAGGTAATACATGTTAACAGTCGCTCTTATCTTCCAGGTCATTCTCCACTGTTCATAAAATTTATATTGACCCAGATGAAGTTTGCTTTTCTTTCCCAGGCATGCAGAAAATGCATGAGCTAGCACTTTCCACAGTCCAAACTTGAAAAGAAAAAAAAAAGAAGGAAAAATTGGAATCAGGAATACTTAGTGAGAGAGTAAAAGGGAAAATGTTTTGTAATACTTATGGAGAAACAATCAAAATTTTAGAAGAAAAAATTGAAATTTAAAATACATTGACATTTTCATGTCCTAGTGTATTTCAAGACACAAACCCTCAAGGATGAAACTAAAGAGAAGACTATAACTTGAAGATGATGAGATTTTTCTCCTTTGTGCGAAAATCTTCTAATTCAGGAATTTATCCCATATCAAGGAATTGAGTTTGACATTTTCTCTTCCATTAGAAAGATTATGTATATTTGTACATGTACATAAAATATGTGTATGTATGCCGTATGTACACATTCATACCCTATATAAAACTTCAAATTATTTCTTGAGTTTATTTGCACTAAGAAAAGTCTTTAGGAGGACATAAGAAAGGGAAGGATCTTCTTACGTCATCAGCTAACCAAAGGCAAGAATTAGTTCTTTGTAATTTTGGAACACAGCTATATTTTGTAATTTAAAATTCTGTAATATTATGTGTACAAGTACACAATTAAAGAAAATAAATAAATGCTACATACAAGCTTTCTCAATATTTAATTTATTAAGATTTTTCAGGATTACTTTTAGTTATATTTTATTTGTTGTCTTTTTATGATGGATTCCATAGCTGTATAATCAAACTTTATGCATTTCATTATCCATGATCTAGATATTTAAATTTCAAAACTGCAAATAGCAAAAGTAATTAACAAATAAGCTCTTATTTAAAACTAAAATTCTATTTGAAAGTGTAAAAAAATATGCTTTCATTAAATGTAGGAAAATCCAATAACTGAAAAAAGTGGTTTTGAACACATTTACTTGGTCATTGAGATCAAAACCTCTAGGCCATATCATTAGCTGGTGTAAATCAGTGGAGTTTGAAAGAATTCCATAAAGTTAGGTTTCTTTGTAGTAGATAAATATTTATACCTTTTGATGTTGCTAAGTAGATCTTGTTTATTAAAAAAACATTGTCTTTGATACTGCTTAAGGCAGTTCTAAACTAAAGAAACTCTTAGTGGAATTTTCAGCATTACAAAAGAAAAGTGTGAGATTCTTCTTGACACTTGAAATATCTTGAAATATTAATGTGTCAGCTACCAAGAAAAAAGCTAGTAATATTTTTTAATTATTTTTAGTAGAACTGAGTATACAGAAGTAAAATAAGTAATTATTTGTGATAGTTATGATCAAATTTTGAAAAAAAAAATATCCAGCCATCTCTGGGAATTTATTTACAACAACTATAATGCTATTAAAAATGTGTCTGTTTTCTAGAATATTGCAGCAAAAAGTCCCAAGAGGAAGACATTGACTACCTAGAAAATTGATCTCACACAAAAACAACCTACTTCATCCAAGTGTTTCAGGTTTGCTTTCCCAACATCTATGAGAACCTACAAATTCAGGAGAAAACTATTTGAAATGTTAACAGGGAAAATAACAACAAAATACAGGAAATTACTCTAGACAATTTCAGGTAGGAATTACAGGTCTGATGCAGAAATTGGTTAAGGAAATTACATGGCCTCCTGGATGAAATGGTGACAACAGACCTCTTAGGTTTCAGAATTCTATGAAAAAAATAGTATTAACACAAGGATAGAAGAAAACAGAGACAAAAAGATTTATGGCTTATCAACTTTTTGCTGGTTTGCCATGCACTTGAAATGATCGCGTCCAGAGTGGAGCAATTTCCTAACAATCTACAGTTGCCATTTGTAATTATTTTTCATCTGAGTCATGTTGTGAAGAAAGATAAATTCTTCGTGATTCACTTCACCTTTCTTTGAAGTGTTTTTTCTGAGAAATAGCCATTCTGAAGTGATAATGTCTTATTCAGTGTCTTGGTCTTAAATAAAATTGATCAGATAATAAATAAGATAAATAGTGGTAATAAAGGTGCATGACTTTTAGGTCTGGAAGCTGAAATGCTGATCCCTATTTATCTTTGCTAGTGACTGCAGACTATTCTTTTAGGTACCTCGTGATAGGCAAATTAAGCAATTTTAGAGGACAGAATAACCTTCTGCAGTCTTTGGCTAGGGCACAGATATTGAACAAACAATTACCATTATGGCTAGAGCACATCATTCAAATATTGTACTCAGTTTCATGGTACCTGAATATGGTCTTTGTTGTGCAGCAATAAAAGTTCTAAAGCCAGGAAAGTAAGTTAGGTGCTCTTGTAATTTCTCAGTATGCTGTTAAAACAATTAAAGACCACCCCTTTTCTGCTTTGCCTGCTTGTTTTTCTGGCAGCTGCCTTGACTGTGCTTAGATATGCAGGAAATCTTGTCTGACTCCTCCATTTGTAAATGTTTGGATCCAAAAGGTCTGAGCTCCTGAATGACTGAAGAGAGTCCCTGCGGTTTCTTACACTTGACCCAGCTCTTTTCTAGATTATCTTCTATGTTCTTTAGCTCCCACAACTAGATGATGTACAAAGTACTGTACAATGGCATTACCTCTCTTGCCTTTTGACAAAATAAAAGACTAAGTTCATGAATTTGCTTTATGTGCTACTGATATGTCTCAATCAAAAGCACAACTTGTCTTTTACTCCACATCCACATGAATGAAAAAAACGGGCTGTCCTTTTTGCCTGTTTGCGCTCTCTTTTTACTATTCTATATATTGACACAGATAATAAAATTATTTTGCTGAAGGGAAAATTTCATAAAAGCAAAATGAATCTTTTTCCTAAATGAACCTGCATAACTTTGTTTATCACTTCTCAAAGGGAAGTTACATGTCATGGAGGAAGTGAAATAATAGGATATATAAGCAATGCAATGAGCCATGTGAAAAAGAGGTTGGAGAATGTCTTACCCAAAGACAGTCAAAGGTCTGAGATGGGGCAAGTTACAAAAGTGAGGAGAGGCTGTTAAGCAAAACAGTCTAGAGAAACTAGACTGGGAATATCTCTTAATTGATAACTCATTAACTCCTGAGTAATTAATTTGCAAAGTTGACTATAAAACTTGACAAGATTTCTAATGTAATTTGATATTAATAAAGTCCTCAAGAATATTCAATGTCCAAAAAAGTGCTGGATTCTTTGCTCTTAGAATGAAATGAAGCTCCAGATATTTGAGAATAGATTAAGAAGTACATAGAAACAGATAGAGTTATTCTTTTTAGTCCTATTACATTTCCTTTTATCTCCATTGTTTGGCAGTGAAGCATGATAGATTTTATTATCTATCAATACATATTAGACATATTTTTTTGTGATGATCAAATTTACCTACTCTCATCAATAAGTTTTAAAAAGATGTCATTTTGTGGAACATTATTCATCATTCCTCAAAACCCAAATTATTCCCACTGTAAATAAAGTTAATATCCAAGAGATTTATCAACCCCTACCTCCCCTTTCCTGACTTGTCTACAGGACAGTGTGCCTCACACACACAAAAGTGATCACAAAAATACTTAGTTATCTAACTTATTTAATACCACATCTATATCTTTGTGTGTAACCCTTTTGCTGTAGGGACAAGACCTTCAGTATTCACTAGATACATTTTTTTACTAAACAGGTGATGGCAGAAGCAGTAGATGGTGTTATTCTGAACAGAGTATATCCACAAACTTCTGGGTATTAATTCCCTCTTTGCCCTTGTTTGGGTTTCTCAGTACTGTTGGAAGCCATTGTCAGAGATTGAGTACACTTTTCCCTGCTTCCCTAATATCTGCAGCAAAAGCACATCACAATGCTTGGTTAAATTTGCCATCTGTAATTCCAGAACCTCAGGTATATCTGAGCCAGCTAACTGCAATTCACAATAATGATTTAATATGTCATAATTTTCAGCATTCAAGCATTCGTTTTCACTTGGAAATGCAGAGGATGAGATTCATAATGGCACTGAAATTTCCTGCTAAATTTCCCATCTGGCGATCCTCTCTCACTACCACTACAAAATTCTGTGTTTCCATCTATTTGCAGCTGTAGCTCCTTCCCCTGTGGGATCAAAGTTGCACCTGGCTAAGCAGCCTTTTCAAAAATGCTACAAATAGTGCAATATGTCATTCTAAATGGTGACGACTCCTTTTGGATTTGGAGTTAATAGCAGGCAGCCCATAACTTGCTGGCACACCCTACACAAGACACCAAATCAGAATATTTCCATTCAATTGAAGTAGACTTATTGATTTGCTAAAGGCCGCGGAACAGATCCATTTTGAAGGGGAGAAATCATCTTTAGTGGCATCCATGGGCCAGTAATGCAACTTAAAGCAGCTGTTCTTAAGCTGTATTAAAGCCAGGACAAGCCGTCCTAGTTAGGCAGCTCCTTCTCTGCCTAATGCCTGTGCAGTGCAGATATGCACTTCAGGAATGAAAAGAGCTGCTGTTCTTCATGTTTTGAGGGATGACTGAATCAACAGCTTGACAATTGCTGGAAGCATTTGAATACATCTTGCTTCTTGGTTTATGATGAAGGCATTTTTGTGACTGCTTTTTGTGACTGCTACTTATAAAAATCAGCTGTGGTGGCTGCTGGACAGAACAGCAGGCACAGCCCCAGGAGACCTTGCAAGATTCTACTTCTTGTCCTTGCCAGTGGCTTGCTGGGAAACCCTGGAGAAGTCATTCCCTGCCCCTAGCAGAATTCTCCCTTCTCTACAGCTTAGTTCTTCTAAAAATACACCATTAAAAATCTTTCCTTCGTTCAGCCCACATTTCATCTAAACCCATTAGCCTCAGAATCCCAACACTGAAGAGTGCTGAAAATGACAAAACAGAATTAAATCACAGTTGAAGGTAAAACTGGAAAAAGGAAGCTATAACTCTCTTTACTGAGGGTTGTTGCATATCACCTTGGGAATATTTCCACTATTCGTGCCAGACAGAGAGATATTTATTTTGTTTTGACTGTTTGGTTTAACATTTTATGTCTGAAGTCTCAGAAGAAGAAATTGCTGTGTACAATTTCATCTCTGGAAAAGGCTCACGAGGACTCTTTAGCTGCTTCCAGGCAATATGCTTAGCAATTAATTACTGAATGCAATACGTCCAGATTTCCCAGGTCACAGTTACACGTAAAAGCTGTTGAAACCTGCCGCCAAGTAGTGAAACCAGGGAGAAAATGGGACTGCTAAAGAGTCCATACTATTTCAAGTGGTAGTACTTGAATGTAATAATGATAATGGGTCTGACTAGGGGCCTTTTGCTGCAGTTTTAGTTCTCTTATCTCTTTTTCCCTTGACGATCTGCTAAAAATGGTAAAAGTTGTCATGCTGTTTGATTTTCATCTTCCCTGAAAATGTTTTAGTCTTCCACAAAGTAAAAACGGACCCAACACGAGACTTTATCTCCTTAGTAAACATGGAAGAAGTATTAAAATTTGGCTTAGTTTGATCTACACTGAAATTGTCACAGTTATTAAGTTATTAATTGGTATTTCTTTTGCTTTACAAGGACTTCCAGTCCTTCACATGTTTATATATAAAAATGTGTGGGAGTGGTCACACTTCATGCACATGCATTCAGAAACTGTTAAAACTCCATAGCCTCCATAAAACTCTGAAAACTCCTTAAAAACCTGAAAACAAATGGATTATCAACTCTGGCCTTTCAGTAAACCAATCTTATCAAAAGAAAAAAGGATCTCAACTGTCACGGTCCCAGGACTCCTCACCATCTGGGGCTCTGAGCCACGATTCCCCTAACACAGCCCAGCCAGGCCACCCTCCGTGGGGGGATCCAGGCTGCAGCTGTCAGGCAGGAGCATACCCACAACACTTCCATCACCCTGTGGCTGATGCCTGTTATGAGCAGGAAAGCTGTCCATTTTTTTAAAAGGTTGCAGAGTTAACAGGTTGGGCCAGTTGCTGCCAGGGTGGAGTTCTAACTGTTTGTTATTGTAATCACCTGTCGTTTTCGTGAACTACCTGTCCTCGATGGTTAAGAATTCCCCTTTTTGTCGAGTGGCACCCTGCCGCTTCCCGGAGGAAGGCGCCTGGACGGTGAAGGGGAGTGCAAATAGAGTCGGTGTGCAATGGGAGAAGCCCCTCACCAAACCTAAAAAAAGCCCCTAAAAACAATGAGCCAACATGGAATTGATGGATTGAAGTGATGTCTAGATGTGAGGAACAGCATCCAGTATCTGCTGAGACCCTTTTTACTCCTTACCCTATACTAAAGATGTCAGCTAGACTGAGGACCTCGAATGTCAACGACAAAAAGTGGGACTCTCCTGATGCTCTCGTGAGGATGGAACCCCCCAGCTCTACCTGCAGACCAGAGGACAAAGCTGCACTCTTCCTCCTCCTCCATGCCACTCCTGGGAGCAGCAGCAGTGTGAGCACGGACCCGTCGGCTCTCCCCACCCAAGCTGATCGCTTTTAATAAAGGCCTTAAAAAGGAGAAAGATCTCCTGCCCTGTTTATTCCAATGCGTTTCTCACAGTGACGGCAGAACAGGTCTCACCAGGTTAAAACCCGGTTTAGGGGCCAGGACACATGGGATGTGTTCATTTCCTGGGTCTGCTGGCTGGCCCTGTGAAGGATCCTTGAGTAAGATGCCTTGGGATCTCCACATACCCTTGGCTCTGACCAGGCAGAAAATAGGCTTTGTGTGCCTGAGGCAGCAAAGAAAGCAAGAGGATTAGCAAATCACTGTGACAATTTTGAGCTTGGGCTAAGAGAAATTATTACTAAACTTATCTCTCTTTAAGACAAGGAAAAAAACCAAAAAACATCCCTTTTGAGTTCAGAAGATCCATTGGAAACAACTGCATGAAACAAAAGCTGCTTATAAATTACTATTTTATATAAAATGAAGGAAGAGCAAATACATGTTGCCCTGTGTTTTATGGCCAGGTCAGAATTACTGAAGCAGTTACAGGATACACAGAAGATCTGTAAGAGACTGTAAGGCCCCAAAAATCTCATTTGACAAGACTTAAAAGTTGTTTGTGCACTCTGAGTTAGATACACAGGAGAAAAACTGAAAAGATGTTCTCAGGAGGTCAAAAAACCAAAAAGAACTTTATTGGCAACTTCAGAAAATCAAAGAACTTTCGCAAAAGGTGTTAAGCAGCATTCAGTCAATATAAGACACTTCCCACAGCTTTAACTTAGTCCATTCAACCCCACAAAATCTAAGCCAGTCTGATTTTATTTACACAAAAATTCTGCCAAGAGGGAATTAGAAGAAAGAGAGACAGACAGACAAGATATAGAAAAGAGCAAATATAGCTACCACCCTTGCTGTAGAAGTGTTCAAGCTGATAGAAATTCCAAGAGGAAGTAGGGTCAAGACGTGTGCTCACTGCATGTTTGGCCTTAAATACCCCTTGGCTTTCCTGGGTGCTTCTCCTAGGTGGGAATTCCATTCATTTTGCTACTCAGGAGCTGGGTCGGGGCTCCAGAGGCAGATGTAGAGCATTGCCTCATTGTGGCAGGGATTGACAGCCACTGCATGGTTGCGATCAGGCTTTAGTGATGGGAGGTGTGGAGTGGCACAAGGCCTCACCTGTCCCTGCCCTTCCCTCAAACTCTCACACCAAAATGTCTGAAGGCAGTCTTCCAGTCTCTTACACAGCCACAGCCTGAATTTTTCCACAGCTTATACACCACATTTTATGAAATTAATTATTATTAAATTAATATTTCTGTTTCAGATGCATTCATATTTTTGTAATAATAGATTTGCATTCCTGAGACCTAAATATAAAGTTCTGTGATAAAGGTTCAAATGCTCCAAAATGGGGGGGATGTATCTAGTAAACCTGAGCCATTCCAAAGACAGTAATTTCAAAGGGCTAGAGATCCGTGGTTTTTTAGAAACAGATTTTACCACAACATTGTTGTTAACTGGTGACAACAGTGTTTATTGAGACTAATTTATGTGATAATGATATACACATTCATAGAGTAAATATCACATGTGCTTATCCTTTCCTTACTCTTTTTTGGATGTTCATGTAAATCCATTGATGGAGGAAATTTCTATGCTAGGCTGACCTTTGACAGAACAGGTAGGATTGTAGCTGTGATTACAATTTCAACACACGCAGAGGCTTTATTAGGGTATTTACTGCAGTCTTTGTAGCAGTTTTTCTTAGAAGAGTTGGTTAATTGCTGGAAATATTTGAACAGCTGAAAAAAATGAATGTACAAGAAATAGACAAAAGTTACATATTTTTTCATATCTGTTTACAATCAGGCAAGAACTGAATATTTAATTTCAGGTATGAATATTTTTCACAGATTTTTAACAAACTGCTAATAGTATGAATGACCCAAAAACCTATAAATATTTTTTTTCTTTTCCACCCTTGGAGAAGGGAAAAAAATCCACTCTTTTCACTCAGACTACTTGGAAAGACTGAGCGACTTGTTAGCACATGCTGGGATTTGTGCACTTAAGCTCTGAAAGGAGAGAAAAATCAATTAGCAGGAGAATGTGTAACTTTTCTGTCACTTTCAGGTATAAAAGTTTAAAAAGAATATAACCTCTGACATTGGAGTATACTTCAAAGGACAAACTTGTGGATTCTGTAAGATATGGCTGGAAGGACAGAAAGTTCTACTGAATGATTTACTGGCTGTCTGCCATATTCTGAATTGCTGTCTGTCAATGCCACATGTGGCACCTTTCAGATAGCATATTCTTTCAAGCAAGTCTATAAAGGTGGCAGATATCAAGAATGTGAAAGAGTGCTTTTGTTAATGCCCCAGAGTATTTACATTGACAGCTAGAAAAAGAGAAAACTCTTAGTCATTGTTTCTGTAGGTAGCAACACAAAATGATCACACTCACTTCACTCATAACCAGCTGTGATTTGTATTTTGAATCTAGGAAATCCATATATTTATGCCCCTCAGTGATCAAAATAATTTTAGTTTCCTATCATGCAAACTGAATTATGGACTTGCAAGTCTCTTCTCGTGAAAGAGGTTTTAATTCTAATTCTTGATTTCTATCTGTGTTAAAGATTATGTTTTCAATCCGTTTCAACATAGACCTACAAGTAATAAAATTAATTTATGGTCTTGGAAGGAAGGGAAACAGCAGTAGTTCAAAAGAATTAGATGCTGTCTGAAACACAATAAGGTGCCTACAACTTCTCTCTCCATGTTATTCCCTACTCAGGGCTTACCACCATTACACTGTTTTTAAATAGCATTTTATGACACATACAGTCCACCTAAAAGACAAATTAGAATTTAAATGTTCTCTAAATGTTTTATTCTAAAGAGAAATGTCTCTTTACTAAACATAATAGAAGCCTGTATCTCCATTACAGGCCCTTTACATTACCAAGTTTTAAATGAGAAATTGACTCACACAGGAAAAAATCATTGTACTGTAGGCCATCACTGCATTTTACTATGTCCATCGTCTTAGACAATAGTTGAAATATGTGCATATTTATGTAAATTGGGGGGTGGGAGGAAGCAGAAGCAAGGATTTGGAAAATGAAGTAAATTAAAAAAAAAACCACTTATAGAAGTAAAGCCAGAGTCACTATTAAATAAAAATTAAAAACAGGAAGATAAAATTCTCTTCTTAAACCTTTTAAATGAACCTGAAACCAGTAATATACACATAATTTAGCCAGTGTAACTAACTGGGGCTACCATGCTTCCATCATTCCTTCACCCAGGCATCGCAGAGGCCTCTGCAAGAGTGAGAGGTTACATTCCTGAATCTTCCAGGGCTGAAACTCTCCAGTGCATGATGTGTAACACAGCTCACTCCTGACTGAGGCCACTGGATCCACCGTCACGTATCTAGCTTGAAAAGAAATGCTTAGTGCATTAAAGCAAATGAGAATCCACACTGTTGTTAAAGTGCAGATATAAACCTTTTTTCATCTAATCCTGTTAAAGCAGCTAGTGGTGATATATTGTAATGTGGCAATAGTTTCTGAATTGTTTTCTGTGAGCAGCAATACCAGAAGTGTATGCATTTGCAAAATAAGTTCAGACTGCTTTCCTTTTTGTCTGTTGCTGACTGGGTAGTTTGGGTATTCTTTTGATTGTTCAATATTTAAATAATAATTTTTATTTCTTATTTCTTTTCATGATACTAACACACCTCTAACTTCCCAGGATCCAAGGAGATTGGATAAACAATGTTGGCTGCCTGCAGCCTCCTTGGTTATTTTGTTGGAGAGTACAGTATCATCATCTTGGCAGTACATGTTCCATTCATTCATTTCCACTATCAGTGCTTGAACTTTGCCTGAAGGATGATTTAGGTGATATAATTGATAACAATCATTAATATTGTAAAAGAAGAATAACAAAAAGATGCTGATGGATTAAGAAGAACAAAAATCTGTCCCTCACAGCACATACAGAAAGGTATGTTAATTTATGTAATTATTAATTAATTTATGTAACATATGTTAATTTAGGCCATCATTGGAATCACCTCGTGTAGCCATCCATATCTGATGTAGTGTTAAGGAATAAATAAACAATATTTCAGTGTCTACAAAGAGAGAAGGACAACATAAGCTTAGACTTTCTAATTTTCTGGGTTGTCCCAGACTAGCCTGTACAGCTATGTCACTGTCATTAATCCAGGGACAAGTTAAAGACTGTCATAAAGGTGAATTTCAGTCCTGAGAGAATATATATGCTGTGCTGGGATGAGAACATGTGGCATTGATCCAGGAACTGGCTGTGGAAGACACTGGCCAGCAGCACAACTACCCAGATTTCTTTAGTAGCACAAATCCAGCTCTTTGATTCCTCTTGGTCCCTTAAGATGATTTTTTCTTAGCTGCAAAACCATGTTTTCATCTATTTTCTAGAAATTTACATTACAGCTAAAGGTCAGTGGTATTTTGGCTACACAGTTTGTCATAAAGGTATTATGATATTAAACCATTAAAAAACAGCCCTGGGAATTGCAGAGATGGGAACAGCAAAAATGTAATTGGTACATATGGAATGTGTGCAACAGTCTGCACATATTAAAGCTAACTGCTATTTGCTTTACTTCAATATTAGATTTGTGTGTATTTCCTTAGCTCTTGAGATGGACAAAACTGATCAGGTAATATCATTTAATAACAAATTGTTATTGCTACTCATATAAAAAAATCTGGTTCATAAAACCCTGAGGCAACGCTTTTTATTCTGTTCTTGGTAAAAGTCAAACGTGTAGATATACATGGGAGTTAGTTGAAATAAAAAGTGAAATAAATTCTGAACTGAGGAATTAGTGAAGATCATTGACTATATGAAATACATTACTGAAAATAAACAGGTCATTCTAGTTGTTGTTTATTTAAACACTACATTAATTACTGAGTAATTAATTGAGACTATTTTTCCATATTATTAGTAGTATTATTATTGAGAGACATATTCAGGAAGAGCTTTGTTTAACCATATTTTGTTTGAATAGCCTGGTAATTTACCACTGGCATAAATTGTATCCTCTGGATGAAACAGCACATGGTCTATCAAGAGGGACCATGCTACATAGTCCCATTCTGTCCAGTTTTCAGAGTCTGATTGTATAAAAATATGAAGGATTTCTGAGCCTTTCTGTAATAACAGTGCAATATCTTTTCTGAATCTATTTTTGTGGGTTGTGGTTTTTTTTTACACATTGTACAGAAAATCTATGCAAAAAAGAAAAAAATATACTGTCAGAGAGGCATTATGTGTACAGTCATTGTAAATAGATTGGGAAAGTAAATTCATTATCAGCTTTTGAAAAACAACCAACCTTTTAGAAGTAGCAAGCAAATGTAATAATGAAAATGGAAAAAAGATTAAGTAACAACCATAATCCCATTTCTTCTTTTTATTAATTTAAGACATTTTGTTGTATTCAGAATTTGAAATGTCTGGCTGTATTTATAATGGGTTCTATTTTGCTATAAAGTTCTTCCAAATACTAGCCAGCTTCATGTTTTTATACATTGCCAAAAAGAGAAACTGTATTTGGCCCTTAATATATTTTTTTCTTGGGAAGTAATGTGTCTTGAGTGTTCCTCATTTAAGAAGCTGTCCATGTAAATCACAGCTGTGGCTTTACAGATGAAATTCGGTGATTGCTATTCAAAAAGCAATCTTATCCTCTGAAGCTGTCCTAAAGTTAGCTACAACAGCCTATTTCAACCCATAAAAAAAAAACTAACAAGGTTTTCAGAACTGTTGCATACTTGTATCTTTCATTTATTTCTAAAGAGGCTGCAGGTGCCCTGAATTGAAAGTAATCATACATATGGTTAAATATGATTAGGAACAGAAACAGAAAAATAAAAATATCTGAAAACTATTTGTAGTGGGTTTATCATAGATGGGTTTCAGGTGCCCAATAATCTGCTCTATCACTCCCCCTTCTCAATTGCCAGGGGAGAGAAAATATAGTCAAAGTCTCATGGGTCCAGATAAGGAGAGAAAATACAGTCAAAGGCTTGCGGGTCCAGATAAGAACAGGGGGAGATCACGCAGAATTGTCATATTGTCTCCATATTGTCACGGTCAAAAGAGACTTGATTTAGGAAAATTATGTGAATTTATTGCCAATAAAATCAGAGTGTGGTAATGAGAAATAAAAGAATTCTTAAAACACCTGCCCCCACCCCTCCTTTCTTCCTGGGCTCAATTTCACCCCCCAATGTTTCTACGTCCTCTCTCTGACTGCACTGGGGCACAGGGAATGGGACCTGCACATGTTGTGGCTCTTGGGGATGGGGCTGTGCAGGGCTGGGAGTTGGACTCAATGAACCTTGTGGGTCCCTTCCAAACCAGCATATTCTGTGATTCATCACACGTCGTCTCTACTGCTCCTTCCTCCTCACACTCTTGCCCTGCTCCAGCTTGGGATCCATCCACATGAGGTAATCCTCCAGGATCTTCAGCATGGGTCCTTCCCACAGCTTACATTTCTTCACAAAATTTTCCTGAGTGGGACCCTTCCACAAGGTGCAGCCCTTCAGGAATAGGCTGCTCCAGAGTCCCACACAGGGTCACAAGTGCCCCGAGGGAACCTGCTCCAGCGTGAGCTCCTCTCTCCATAGGGTCACAACCTTCTCAAGGCACAGCTGACCCTTTTGTCTGCCAGGGCACACTGTTGACTCATATTTAACTTACTTGAAGATTAAAAAATTAGAGTAATATATAAAATTTATACATTGAATCTTAAAAATGAAGAGAGAATTCTGCTGAAGGACTGTAAAGCTGAAATTAATTTTGTTTTATGCTGCAAATCTTTAATCTTTTCTTCATTGATTGAGACTATATCAACTCCTTCTGTAAAGAAAATCTGTGATATACAATTGTGATTATAAATGGTTATCTTAGTTTTCAATTTGAAGCAGTTATCTTCAAGAAAAATCCTCCAGCAAATTTCATTTTCATACAATCTGCAGTGTATCAGAACAAAAATTGCACTACTTTAGATTTGGCAAAGCACTGTATGTGGAAAGTAAAAATTACAAAACTGGATCTGTCAGCTAAAATAAGGTAATACATACAAACACTTATACACATATATTAGGTAAATAACGAAAGTGACTAAACTTTTTAAGTGGTTTTCCCTAAGGGAAATGGAACAAGTTTAAAAGTCACTTTTTTTCTTTTATTTTTTTCCCCACAGTGAGATATCTAGTTTTCTTCTCAGCTATGAATTAATTTAGGCTTTAACTTAGAAGTTTCTCTTGGATCTTACAAGAGGCTCTTGCAATAAACTACAACTCAATTTCAAAGCTGCTATTTAAAAGAAAATCCAATAGAAAATTGATGTAGGGATATAACACAAATGTAACTAAACTCATTCAGAGCTCTTAATTTTCTATACAAGATACTTGAAATTTATTTTGCTATCCCTTTTTTTTTTCCAAATTGGCATTTAAAGGATAGATGAAAATTTTTATTGCTTATATAGCAAAGATTAACATCCAACAAAATATCATTAACAATTCCTGCAGTATGGCAAGAGCACCTCAAGAAATGTCACATCCAACATGGGCAAGTCAATGAGATTTGTTCTCTCAGCATGTGTATTTTAAGGGCATGGACACTCTGCAAATGGATAGAAACAGAAGATGATGATTCATTTCCACAAGTTCTTACTATGTGTCTCAGTCCTGTAGTGAGATATAGCAAAATGAATGGGTGAGGAAAAGAAAATTATTTGATTCTGAGGTGAGAAAAGTTGTTATATTTCCAATGAAACAATTCATGTAAAGTAAAATTTCTGTCTGATGTCCCTACCTTTGAAACCATTGATATAGAATTAGAATTATAAATCCTGACTTCCTTACAAAAAGTTCCACTCTGTTAGATGCCAGCTGAGCAAAAGAACTTGGACTTGCTCCATAAACTGTGTGTGAGTGTCTACACTGACAGTCAGTTCATGTCATTGTCTTGAGATACTTCAGTCCTTACATAAATATAAAATTTCTACTCATTTCAGTTAAGCCAACTGTGTATCTCAGTGCTTTGTGGAATCAAAAGCTCACAAGAAGTTCTCTTTTTTTAAGTACAATTTTTTAATGAATAACTGGTAATTTTATGTCTACGAACTTGGAGTTGTGCAAAACCAGTGATTTTTATAAAGCTTTTTAAAAATATTCTGGAGTACCATTTATAATTGGAATTCACTGTAAGAAGAAATTAGTCTAAATGCTTTGAACTCTTAGCATAATGTCCATTATATAGAAGTTTTAGCTGCTCATCTACTATATGATGTAATTCTCTGCATGAAATTTTGATTCTTGATCTCCACAACTTAAGCTCATTGGTTTGTTTCAAATGTAGAGATCCTAAGGACTACAGCTGTCTGAAATATTAAATCCCTCATTTATAAATGCTGGAAGAGCAACAGAATGATTTTATAACAGTTCAAGGCATCTGATTTTTATCTTTGCCACAGTGAATAAAATAAGTAACAAATGGCCACAGTCCCATATCCACAAAAACAATGAATCAACAGTGTGGGGTGACCCTCAAATAAACTGTCAGCTGTAGCCACAAAAATCAGGCATAGTGTAGGTGTGTATAACCACAGTAATACAACTGAGTAACACACAACTACCAACAATTATACTTTTAAAGCTGAACAGGCATTTTTTGGGCCCTTGATGCACCTTTTTCTGAATTACTTTAAGCAGCTCAGGAAAAAACTTGATAAGAATAGGCTGAAAAAGATGGAGGTCAGTGTATCTGTGCATGATGGAGTTTTGTTTTCCAACCACATTTTTTAAATTGTAGGGAACTTAAGAAAAGGTTCAGTGGTATTAGAAAGCATGTATTGGAATAACTTGTGAGGTTTATGTAGTGTTCTTTTAAATTCAGACATTTCACAGATAATGAAAGGGAATAATTTGTGGTGGTGTCTGCTCTAAAGTACTTGTGTAATTGTGGATGTGGGAAGCAGAATCAGAAGTAGCTACACAAATCTGCTCACTGCTAAAAAACCCAAATATGTGGAGTCATGCTCTTAAAAATGTCATAGGCAGCTGAGCTCCCTGTTTACATATTCACTAGTATGTGAAACAGGGAGCACACATCATTATCCACCTCACAGACATCCATTGCTTTGAAATATACAGTGCAGGGCATTATTGTGCTATTTTCTATGGAGGTAATAAAAGTCAAACACTCTGCTTTCAAATTACCGCTAAAAGACACAACATCTCAATATTTTATCTGAATGTCTGATAAATATTTCTTCAGCAATGTGATGCATACTCTTTCATAAACATGCAATAAAATTCTCATAGTATGAGAATATGAATTATTCAAAAACATTCTTATTCCATTTGATAACAAAAAGTAACATCTTGAAAACATCTAAAATTAAGAAACTTATTTAAACAGGAAGAGGATACTTTGACAATTTGGTAATATTGTCTAGAAAACAAAAATAAGTGGATTTTTTTTTTTTTACAAAACTATAGCTAGAAAATTCCAGGTCAGCTTTCTACACCCTTGGGAATAAACAGAATAAAACTGGATAGTTCTACTTTAAGTAAAATCAGCTGAATTATCTCATTAAAATGAATCAATTATTGAGTGTACATTCTTCTAAGTAAGCATTTTAGTGGAAACAAGTCACTAGCTTGTGCTTCTATTATCAACTCTAGGTAAGCTCCAAGTCAGAATGGATCTTATTGGCATTTACTAATTACACAGAAGCAAAAACCATATGCCACTTTTTAGATAGCCAATTTATATTATTTTTCTCCCTTGGGAAAACAACTCGTGTTTACAGTGAAGAGAAAATTTAAGGTTACAATTTAACACACTTTTTATGTCAGGAAAGCTGGTATCTCCACAAAAAGAAGTAATCCATGTCCTCACATAGTTGCAGCCCTTTTTATGGAGTCTTTAACTATAGTTCTATAGCCAAACAGTGAATTTATGCTGATCTAGATAAATCCAAAAATATTTATGTATAATCCTTCTCTTTGTGTATAGATTTATAAATGTGTATATATTTAAAGTCGATTTTAGAACTAATCATCCCACACCTTTGTTTATTGCTCAGGCAGCACAAAGTCCTATGTAGTGCTAAAGCAGAAATTAGCATTAAGAACCACAGAGGAGGGAAGTGAAAGTGTTGACTTAAACAACTTTAGTTTGTAGATCAAACTGTGGGAAACATAGACTATTGAAAAATGTATGAGACAGCAATTTCTGACAATCTAATGTCTAACCAATTACATTAACATATACAAATGAAGAACAATTACCTCAAGTGTTCCAAATAAATAATAGTCTTACATTTGTCATAAAATAATTTGAATTTTATTCAAACCGATATTAAGCAAAGTAGGTATTTTAGTGAATGGATTAAATTGATTGCTCCTAGGTAGAAGAATCTTTAAGATTTTCTGACTGGTAGATTTTACCTCAGTTATATATTTCTCATGGAATCAAAAAAAAGGGAAGGTTTTCTTACTTTTTTCAGCTGTAAATGACTTGACAATTGATTTTAATTAATTGAATAAACTGAAATCAGGAAAATACTTTCTGCATATACAGCAGAGGCTAAAGTTTCTCACTGTTATGTGACACAGTGAATGTGTTTAGGTAGCGACATTCAGCAAGGGGTTTGCCTTTAAATTTTCAGAAGCATATACCGGAAAATAAAAGACAATTGATTTTGATCCATTTTCATTGGAACTATGGTTGGTTAATGACTTTTTTCTAGCCTCTTACATTATCATTTATCACAGCAACATGAGCAAAAATACATTTTTTTGTGGTCTGAGTGTGAACATCAAGTCAAAGCAATGTGATTTTTTGCATACCTTCTGAGCAGGTAAAATTAGTCTGATTTGCATTTTAGACAACTTTAGACTCTACATGTCATTTTTAGCTCTAAGTCATGTTTGTTCCTGATAAATTTAATAAGAACTGTGTTTGCTTTAATCAGTTTTGCCTTCAGCCCACTGTGCCCAGCCTTAATTTCAGAATACAAGAATTAAGCTATGTGCTTAAGTGTTAAGGACAGGCTGACCTAAAGTTTTGTATGTGGAAAGACATAGTCTTCAAAATTAGGACAAAAATATATCCACCAGGAGAATAATAATTTCCAATAGTTTGAATTCTGACTTCTGCAGGGCTGAAGTTCCTGCAGATTTTTGGCAACTTTGAAGGTGTGAGAACATGGTTGAGAGCAAGAACCTTTGCCTGTTACAAAGTGTACTGATACCCTGGTTTGTAACATCACAATAGGAAAAAACGAGGTGACAAGGAGGGCAATGTTTGAGAGAGACAACTACTATGTAATTCAAGAGGGTTTTTTTCATTATGTTTATTTGATAATCTTGTTTGTCCTTGATATGTTAGAGAAAACTAAAGACAATGTCAGCTTTTCCCTGTGCTGCACCATTACTGAACACTTCCACAAGGAGAAACTCCAGGGATGTGACAGCTTTGCCTGATGTGTTTTACTGTAGGTCCATGGAGGGAGCTGGCTTTGGAAACCATTTCAGAGGTGATTTTGACTCTCTCCAGGAAGTAAATGAGTAAATGTTTGTGACTCCTGGGAAGAAGGCTTGAAGTACAAATGGGAATGTCTTGGTAACAAAGGTCAGACCAGACAGGCAAAACATATTCATTAGCAGACATTTTCAAAGAGAAGTTAAAAAAAAATTCCAAGTGAATTAATGAGGCAAAATACCTGTATTTCAGTCATATCACCAGTCAGCTTCAAAGATGCAGACTCACATGGTGTTCCAGTGAAACAGCTGTGAAAAGTACTGAGTGTAAAAAATTAACACAAAACACTCAATAGCAAGACCTGATACTGTGCAGAACATGTAGAAAACACATAAAAACATACAGATGCCATTCACTGAGCAGAGGGTTGTACCATGTGTTTTGTCATTTATTGACACCCTCTGCAATAGTGCAAAAGATTTCAACCCGCTTCCTACCATCTTCTGGGACCCTGAGCTTACCTCATAAAGCATTAGATATTTACCGTCAATAAGGTGGTTGGACTGGGGGGACCTGGGAGGAATTGCCAGTGCTGGAATCAGAGGCCATGCTGAAGGATTTATACCATGCCTTTTTCCAGATGCAGGTGCCCCAGTGCTCGTGGTGGCAGCAGCAGCAGCAGCACAGAGGGTCCTGCCAGGGTGGACCACGTATGGGACCATGTGGGACAGCTGGGGCTCTCCTTCACTGGACACAGTTCTAGTGGCTCAGGTGGCTCCACCTGGTGACACTTGAGGGAGTAGAAACCCCCTTTGCCCAGCAAAGGGTTAGCACAGCAAACAGAAGTAAAGGGAAAACTTTTCATACTGAAACATATAGATTTGAATCTCAGGGACAATTCACACTAAACAGGAAAAAACCCTAGATTTTCCTTATCAGGAATAGTACTTCTGAACTAGATCTTAGAGTGTTTCTTGACTTTCTCTTATGTTGAAATAAAGGATCATATTTTAACAACAGAATATGGGCAAAGAGAAATTGCATGTCCTGATTCAAACAACTGTGAAATGCAGTCCTTGCATGGTGCAGGTTGATGAACTTATTGGTGCCTGGGGCTCTGACCTCTGAGCAGCCCTGCTATGATGAGGGCTGGGAAGACACCAGCCTTACTCTCAGCTGTGCAGTCATTGAATGATTCAGACAAAATAAAGGGAATAAAAGAAATAAAATAAACTTTTAATATTAGCATGAATGTTTTAAAGGTTTTCAAAAAGTGAAAAGAGCAACTGTATGATTGTATAGATTGTCCTTCCTTTATTTTCTGAAAACTTTGACTTGAGAATGTAATATGAATGGGAGATTATAACATAAATCATATTCAAGTAATTGTTTTTCCCCTCTAGAAATTACATGCACTAGTCCAGAAAACTGGATCTAAAGTCAGTTATTTAAAATTAGGATTTAATTTCTATTTCTACAAAGAAAACCTTATTGTACAAAAACAGGAAAACAGAAGAGAAGCAGTTGTGCTATCTTAAAAATAATAGAACAAAAAAAACCAAGAACGGTTTAATCTTAATCCAAAAGAACAGCAAGATAAATATTAAAATAAGTTAGAAATTGAAATTCATCTACAATACAACCAATTCGTATGTGAAATCATCATTAGAAACACATTATTTAATTAATCATTAATGTCTCTTTATAATGCATAACTTGTTTCTATTGCAGAATATAGATACTTATTAATTGTAATAATCTTATTTAAAATAGCCACTAAAAGGAGATTTCAAAGAAAATTTTTGAACAAGCTTTTGTACCATTACTCAGACTCAGTGATATAGTTCTGCTGGTTCAGACAGTATTCCATTTCTAGTCATCATAGAAATATGGATATCACAGTGTAGCACTATATCAAGAAAAAACAACTTTAACATTTACAGATTGATAGTATGTGGTTCTTTCTGTAACCTAATCCAGAATATCCAGAATCCATTTTTCTCCTGGAATACCTGGGTTTAATTTTTAGTTTTTTGTTTGTTTGTTTGGTTGGTTTTTTGTTTGTTTTTGTTTTGTTTTGTTTTGTTTATTGTTTGGTTGGATTTGTATTTGGGTTTTGTTTTGTTTGAATATATAAATACGTACCTCTCTCTCTCTTCTTCAGTGGTGACAGATACTCACCTTAGGCCTGATGCTGAAAATATGTAATGCAGAATTTTCAAGACTTCAGTCTTTTAATTTTCTTTGTATCCTAGGATTCTATTTCTGTCTAATATGCAATTTTGATAGATACACTTGTTATTCTCCAGAAAGCTTGATGTATTTTTAAACTGCAAATATTTTAATATGTGTGTACAATTGCTAGTTTACCCTTTCCTATTTCTTTGCCCTGAAATAGTTTGATTGCACTGAGATTCCTGAACCTTAACACTTTCTTAAGAACCAGGTATTGGTGCTGCATTCCTCCTTTTGTGTTGGAGGAGGCTGAGGGAGATTCAAAGCAGGCATCACTCATGTCTCAAATGTCTCCTATTTCCCGCCTCTTGCCTTTCTTTATTAGTGAGAAGCTCCATGAAGTGAATACTGAAAATAATATTTTTAAAGATCTCCTGATAATTACATTCACCAAACTGTAGTCAAAGCATTAATGCATGGATTAGAATCCTTTTTTTCCTGTGCAAAGCCACATAAATGTTACAAATACTACAGGCACTCGCAAGACAAAGCTCCAGTTTTTGACTTTTATTATTTATTGTCTCTTGCCTTTTGTTTAACATTTATTCGCACTGCATGCCTTATTCTTCCTTACTATCAGGAATACTGGATACAGATGAGAACACGGTAGCAAAGATATTTTTCTTGGCAAGGTTAATATTTACAACCTGTGTTTGAGAACAAATTATTTAATTAGAATATGCATTACCTTTGTATTGAAATGGAAAAAACTGACAAGCAATACAGTGGAAAGAGCATGTAAAAAAATTTCATTTTTCCCTTTCAAACTGTGGCTTTTTAGCTCTGTTCCATGGAAGGGCATGAAGATAACACCAGGGCTGAGAACAAAAGGCAGTTTGAATAAAACTGAAGGGGATGTAAGAGGTGGCTCACAATTTGAATATCTTGACATGTTTATTAAAAATCTGCCAGTATTTTAAAACTTTTCATGTTCATCAGTGTTCACAACAAAAATTATGTCATGGTGCTACATGGACAGTAAATGATGAGTGAGCATCAGGGTTGGGCAGATTAGCATTCTGTGGTCCAAACTATTTAGGTTTCTGGCTTCCACACAATGGATGGAAACAATGTGTAGGGATCAAACCAGCTGCCACCAGAAGTGGTGCTGTATGAAAAGCATGCCAGGGTGACATCTCCCCAGATGTGGTGGTGCAACCTCTGCACTGCCTTCATCCCCAGGGCTGCTGTACAACCTCAGCAGCTCTAAGTGGGCCCTGACCTTTGTGTAAAGGGCTGCCAGGTGTGTGGCCCTTGGCCATACCAGGAACTCTTGCATGGCTTAGGTGGGAGTGCGCTGACCACACACCAGGGATACCTGTCGACATATCAAGAAGGTGAAAAAGTAATCACCTGACAACCTGGGAACATTTCTCACCCAAAGTGTAACCCAAATGGAATGGTACCATTGATATTGTCCTTTTAAATAATTTCAGTAACTAACTCAGATTACAGCCAGGACGGAGTTTCAAAAGCAAGGGGTGCGTGTGTATGTGTGTCTGTGTGTGTCCATGTTACTCTGAACCTTGTGAGTCAAAATGATGGTTTCTCTTACCCTTTGTGCCCTAATTACAAAGACAGTGGGACTTGAGTTTTCAAGGCTTGAAATATGTGTTACTCTTGTTCTACTAAAGCAACATGGACAATTTGGCTGGCAAATAATGAACAAACAACTGGAAAAATCCCAAACTGAGGTTAAGAATCCAATATTTTCAACTCATGTGTATTTAGTCCTTCATATCAAGCTGGAAAAATGCTTCTTGTATTGTTTACTTCTAGTTTCTTGATGCTTTGCCTTTTTTGATTTGAATTACTATTCTTGATTTTTATGCTCTCTATATTTCTGGTTCAACTCCTAACTCAGATGACTGTCATGACAGCATAAAATGTATAAACTTCCCATGAAATGAAGGATTGTTGCCACCTATGCAATGTTTTGTGATAATTTCTGTTCAGTCATTTTATTGTTTTCAGCCTCACTGAATGCTTGCCCTTTGCACATTAAGGAGTGGAACTAGTATGGCACCATCCTATGTAAGTAGAATCTCCTGTTTAAGACACAGGACCTCACTTTCTACAGAGTGATAAGCAGAAATAGCACAACTGCTTTGTCAACAGTTTAAAGAAAAAAGACCACCATATCTTAGAATATATTCTTTATCAGAGAATTCTTGCAGTGTATAAAGTAATGGAATTATAAACTCTATTTCCCTACTATTCTGAATGCACTCTATTAAAAAAAAAAAGAAAAACTTCATATCTCAAAAGAATTTGGTGTTTGAAGATTGGATGTGGAATGTGTTCTTCGAGTTTTTAAGCTTGTCTGTCCTCTGAGATGTAGCTTGTGGACTGAAGGACATTCATTCTTTATCACAGAAGTAAAGACGAAATGAATTTGAGGGACCAAAGGTGACAAAATATTGCTGAGTGGCAGTTAGGGTCTGGAGGTTATTAGTAGAGGGTTTGTGAAGCTGTCACCAGTATCTGCCTGCAAAGAGACTTCAAAGGACAATGGCTCCTTTCCCTGTAGTCTGCCTTGTATTCACAAGTACTGAAGACAGAGCTGAACAGCACTGTATTGAACTTTAAGCTAATCGTGTGAAGCTGTCAAGTAGTTCATATTTCTTAACACAGTGATCTGATAGACAAAATTGAGATCGATAAATAAGAAAAGCAGCAAGGGAAAAAATTCCTCAGTTCTGAAATTTTTGCAGATAGGATAACTGGAGCACAACTAACTTTCTGGTCAAACAAGCATAATCCTTTCCTCTTCACATGGTATTTTATAGGCTATATTGGTATTAAAGCTTGTTGCATTGAAGATAAGGTATTTCATGGCTTGTTGGAGTCTGGGGCTTTTTTAAATATGTATTGAAATTAAAGGAATTTGGGGACTTTTAATCTGAACACTTAACAGATACAAGTCTTGAAAATTCTCAGGGTTTTTTTTCTTTCTTTGTCCAGTATGAGCAGGGTTTTTTTTTTCTTTTTTTTTACAAACTGTGATACTCTTCACAGTATGTCACACAAGAGGAGGGGGAGCTTTGGCCACACGGCAGAGCCAATGTTGTAGCTCATTCCTACTGCAGGAAAATATAGATTCCTGCTAGATTTCTCTGAGCATGGAGCCCAGGATACAGACCTTCCTACTGCTCTGCGATCCCACCGATGTAGCAGGTCACAGAAAAAATATTCATTAAGCTTGGAAAAGACCTCCAAGACCATGGAGTCCAACCTTTGACCCAACACCAGCATGTCCTTTAGACCATAGATATGATTGCCACATCCAGTCATGTCTTGAACACTTAAAAGGATGTTGACACCGCCACTTTCCTGTGCAGTATGTTCCAATGCCTGACTACCCTTTCAATGAGGAATTTCTTCCTGATGTCCAACCTGAAGCTCTTCTGGTGCACTTTGAGGCCATTTTTTCTTGTCCTGTCAGTAGCTGCCTGGGAGAAGAAGCTGATCCCTACCTGATTGCAACCTCCTTTCAGGCAGTTGTAGAGACCAGTAAGGTTAACGTCTGAGCCTCCTCTTCTCCAGGTGAAACAACTCCAGTTCCCTCATCCACTCCTCATAGGACTTACGCTCTGGACCCTTCACCACCTTCATTGTCCTTCTCTGGACACACTCCAGCACCTCTAAGTCTTTCTTGTAGTAAGGAGTCCAGAACAGAACACAGGACTCAAGGTGTGCCCTCACCAGTGCCGCCAAGTACAGGGGGACAATCACTGCCCTTGTCCTGCTGGCCACACCATTGCTGATACAGGCCAGGATGTCATTGGCCTTTTTGGCCACCTGGGCAGAGCTGGATCTTGTTCAGCAGCTGTCAACAAGCATCCCCAAGTCTTTTTCCTCTAGGCAGATTTCCAGTCATTATTTTTCCTCAGCCTGGAGACAATATTAAAGGTTTTATTGAAGCCCAGATAGATAATATCCACAGTCTCACCCACTAGGTAGGCCACATGGTCATAGAAACAGATCATGTTATTTAAGCAGGATGTACCTTTCCTAAATCCATGATGCCTGAGCCTGATGCCCTCCTTATCCTGTATATGCCATGTGATCATACTTAAGATCACCTATTCCACAACCAGATCTGCAGGACACACTATTCAACACTCTTTGGTATAGGTGATAACAGTTACCATAGTTCATAAGTCTTTTTTTCTGGGTAGAGGCCTTGTGGCTTAGGAAGGAAAATCCCAAGCACAGCATGAAAGAGTGACCTGGTCAGAGCTCTCCTGGCTCTGTCAATTTTGTGTATGTCACCAAGAAAAGTCACTGCTGTGGGTATCTCTGGCTTTGTAAAATGAGAATGAGAACAGCTTTCTCATTCTTAATGCCTTAAGATTCTCATGCCTTAAGATTCTCATGCCTTAAGATT
>NW_005054340.1:4842473-4917721 GCF_000277835.1 Geospiza fortis | reverse complement strand
CTGCTGTCATAGCACAGGGCGTTTGCCTTAGGTGCTGTCCCGAACCACAGAGATCGGGATAGTGCTCCCCTACTGCTAGCGGTGATGGATAGCTAGCCGGGACGTCCGAGAAGGACAATTTTTTCTCCAGCTTGACCGCTTCAAAAATCATTACTGCAAAGCTCATGATTCAGGCCCAAATCCTTCACACTTAATTTTAAAAATTTGAGATTTCCAAAGTGCTGTCTTTGTGTCGTAAGAGAGAGGCAGGAGTTTCCAAAATCTATTTCAGTTTGCTTAATATACAAATGAATAGACTTACCCTCTTCCTCTTGGTGAGATGAAGTGAGGCACAAACCTGGGCATGTTTGGCATTCTTTTTATGAATATATAATGCAGAAAAATATATATTTGTCTTTAGACACAACGACTGTATTAGATGGCTACAAGAAGCATTTCCTAATACAATGGTAATATGATTCTAAACTGCTCTAACACTATAATATTTTTATTTACATACAAGAATTTTTTTCTAAATTATGAGCATGAATCATACAGGAAGTTATGCAAAATAGAATAAATTATGCAAATAGCATTCTTTGAAGTTTTGAATTAAGTGCTATGCTCTGGAGTACACAGCATACACACTGAATGCTTGATGGCAGTAAAGTACTCTATGTTTAGAATAAATTCCAACAATTTCAGTTTGTGTTGATCCTTTCTGACCATCAGAAAATTGCTGATCTTCAGTACCTTATTACGTCTGTTCTGTTTTGAAAATCCAGTCACATGGGATCAACCAAAAAAATCTCATAATTAGGACTTGTCATTAGTTTGACACCTGGAGCACATCATGTGAGCATAGTCATGTTGTTCTGACATTCAAAAATATAAAAACTCAAAACCACCAGAGAAACCACATGAAAGAAACTTCACTACTCCAAACTGCACATATTAGAGGACTTTGAAAATCCCATCATAAGCCGATTGGTAATTTCTCCTTGTCTGTGATGAAAAAGTTGTACTGTCAGGCTTTTTGGTAAAAGGTGGAAGTTTCAAGTAAGATCCCAGTGTTATTCCAGGTTTACCTCTTTCAGCAGATGGCAGCCATCACTCAAACTAAAGTCAAAATTAATATCCTCAATCTCTTGTAAAAAAAAAAAGGAAGGGAAGTAATAGAAGTAATATTTCATTTCTATATTTATATCATATGTTTGAATTAATATTATTTGAATATACATAATAGAGCAACTAATTTCTTTATTTATTCCTTGAGGCTAAAAATACTCTAAGAAGTGTTCTTCCAAAAAATCAAACCAGACTTTTGACTCATTAGGCTGATTTTACTTTACTGTTTTACTTTACTGTTAAGAGGAACAGAATTACATCTTTATACAAAACTAAGAATTTCTGGTTGTATTTCACATAGAAGCCAACACTGGCCAGCATAGGCTAGTGATGAAAGAGGAAGAAAGCTTACAAGAATGAGTGGGGTAATGCTTGCTCCACACTGCCAAAATTCTTGATTTCAAAGACCCTTCACTATGTAAAAGAAACACAGGAGGTTATGTTTCTCTCAGAATTACAGGATTATTACTCTGATAAGAATTTATTTAATGCATCATGGTCTAAATATCTGATCAGCTGTGACATGTCATCTGTAAAAGACTTATCTACATTTTAGATTCCAGAAGCAAAGTATATTTCAAGTGCTGTCTGAAAGGAAAATTTTTTTAATCCCTCCTAGTGTCAAATGCTGGCAAGCAGTCGCAGAATGCTATGTCAAGGTCTGGGCTTTCAATTTGCTCAGGTATTTAAGAGAGTTCTATGTCAGCAAAAATTTAAATGGAAGTAAAATACTCATCAGGCAGATGGACAGTGCCTTTCACAAAGCCAGATGCTAAATGACCACTTAAACAACTTTCCTTTCTTATTGAGAAAAAGGTACTGAGAAGGATTTCTGCAGTGAAATAAAGAAATTACCTAGCCATTAAAGAGTAAGATGTCACTGCAGAGAAAAAGAAAAATGGGAGTAAAAGCAACTGAAAACCCTGTTCTTCTTTCTAACATCTCCATCTCCACCATCTGCTCCCCCAGGGCAGACTGTATTGTGTCCTCCCCTCTTTCTCCCATCCCTGAGAGGTTTTTCTTCAAGAACCTGAGTTCTCATACTTTTTTTCACTCTGCAGTTGTTTATTTAAGAGATATAAATATACTGAAGTGTATTCCTTAAAGTCAGAAGCACCAGCACACATCAAGCATATCATTACCTCAGCATGATTTACTTTTTTCTTTTCCTCTTAATCAAAAATGGGTAAAAGGTTGTTACCATAGACTCAATTTTTTACATGATTTATAAAGTGTAGCTGTGAAATTACACCCTCCTGTACATATGAATGTACGTATGAATGTAGAGAGCATTTTTCCTGAAATGTAAGCTAAACATTTCTAAATGGAAGAAGAGCTGGAGAGAAAGGAAAATTATTTGGATTCTTAAAAACTGTTCCTATTTCTTTCCAATCATTGTCTCAATCTGAAGAGAATTATTGAGTATAATGCGAAACAGGCTCCCCTCCAAACCTCAATTCAGTTATGTGAAGAAAATCTGATGGCAAACAGCTCCAAAACAACCATTCTTTTCTTACAAAGACTGTGAAACATTGATTATATTTCAAATCAATGCTTATATGACAACATAAATTTTTAAAGCTAACTGAATCATTAATAAACAAAATCAATTTATTTTTAATTTTGTTTTAATTAAATATTTTTAATTTTAATTTCATGTTCTTATTCAACCTATGTAGAGGTTTCTATCTATACAAAAGCATGTTGGGTATTTTGAATTTGGTGAGCTGTTACTATTTTGTAGTGAAAAAGGGAATGTGGAAACTCCAAAAAATGGATTCTAAGATG
This sequence comes from Geospiza fortis, assembly GCF_000277835.1. Classification (NCBI taxonomy): domain Eukaryota; kingdom Metazoa; phylum Chordata; class Aves; order Passeriformes; family Thraupidae; genus Geospiza; species Geospiza fortis. The sequence goes on along the minus strand of NW_005054340.1, from coordinate 4,914,826 downwards.
CTCTAGAAGTGTCCAGTTCCTAACAGCATTGTTCCAGTATGAAGAAGAGTCTTCTGGTAAGCAGTAATTACCAGTAAAACATTTTTCACAAGGAAAGCACAATGTAGCAAAGAGAGCACTTTCATATTGGTGCTGCACCAGATGCTCAGATGGGTTTGATAATTATCTGTCTGCAACTGCATCACTGTTCTATTGTAAGCCTGCTTTCAGGGACAGTTACAGTTCATGCCACTTATCACTCTCACAGACTTCCCCAGGCAGTCTTAAAAATTTATTGTTACAGACAAAGTCTAAGCTGCTTGAAGCACCTGTACTTACAGACTAGTTTTACTGATTTATGAAAGGTAAAGTCAGAAGTAATAATTACTCAGTATTTGCATGTGTTCACATTTTGAGTGTGCATTCACAGCACGAGAAAAGCAGAGAAATGTTAGGATCAACTTCCAGATAGTTCCAGTGAGAACAACACAGGGTGGAAGCACCCTGCATCTCCAAAAGCCGAATTTGTGGAATTTAGGCAGGGTACAAACTAAGGAGACTACAACATGGCTGCTAAGGTCTCACCAGTTGAGCTCCCCATACCTAATTTTTTTCTGAGCTCTTATCATCTGTGTTTGCTTCATCCAGCCTTTCCTGTTGCTATAGGTGAGGCATTGAGGGAAAAAAAATTCATTTGCTCACTACAATAAGAATGGCAGACATGTTGGAAATAACTAGAAACAGCTCGTCTGCTTTTTCAGTGGATGCCGCAGTTACTTTTTGTGTCACATTGTACCCACCAAAAACTCACATGCTTCTACTGTTTGGAGTCCGAAGGGATGTGTCACATTGAGGTAAATCAGAAGAAATGAAATATTGGTGCTGTCATGAGTAGAAGGTGATGTAAATCTGGTCTCTATATGCCCATAAATGCACTATCTGAGTCAGCATACAAATAGCACTCAGCATTTTCAACTTGCTAAAGCAAGGATACAGACATCTGACAAACCTGTGTTTATCTGCGTATTTGGTATTATTTAGAGACATTCATGCTTCTCAAAAAAATACCATTCTCCTGTCATATGTGAATACACCTTCTACAGACATGGCTTCTTGCTCTGCACAATTGGTCCCCCACAGCAGATAGTTAATAGTGCAAGTTATGTGGAAAATTCTTCTGAGCTGATCTCTTGGTGTCTATTTTGTATTTTCCCAATGGTTTTATACATGTCGGTATTGGTTTTCCAGAACCAGACTTCTTAATATTTCCACTTTAATTCTCAAATAGGCAGTGCAATGTTTAAAGGAAGCTTTTACTGTAGAGCAGAGGAAATGTTCACACTTGATTCCAGTTAGTATTGCAATGGCACAAAATGCCAGCAAGATAAGCTGCTTAAGGACAGCCAGGAGATTCATCTTATAATGGTCTTTATATTAGCTCAACAGAGGGCTAGCAAAATTGTCTTAATCTATGTCATTCTGCTTAATATTTGCCATTTCATAAATTTCTGAGAATAGTTCAGAATAAACTCAAAATATTTCCTGAGCTCTGTGGCTTTATGGCAATTAATAGAAAGGCTATAGGAATCTCTATTAAAAGGCTGCCAGTTATTTTTTGTAATAACATTGACTTACCTCCACATCATTCAACCTAGGAAGGAGAAAAATCAGATAAAAAAGACCAGTTATGTTTTGGACAATTAGATCTCTGTGAAACTATAACTCATTCTGAAATCTTGAGTACAACCTATCTGTAAATGTGATTCTTCCCACTACAATGTTTTCAGCTATGGACACAAAGGTAAATTAATTTAAGTATCAATGAAACACTATGTTTATAAAACTTTGTTCTCTTGAAGGAGAAAATGTGACAAAGTAACAGAAAAGGTATCATGAACTTGTCTTGCAAACTTCTGGAAAGTACAGCAGTTGATCTGCTATGAATATATCATATGCTTTGAAAGGCAAAAGCTGACCCCCAAAATAAGACAAGGTGCATACATAACAACGAGAATAATAAAAGGATGTCTGACCGAAATATTTAAGAGCTAACAGGTTGACTGTAATAGATCTGATACTGAAATGAACACCTACTTGCAACTATGCAGAGCTTTTTTTTCCCACAGAACTGGGGAATGGGCGAAGATCAGAGAACCTGAAATGTTTTGAGGCAACTGAGGGAACACTGCTTTTTTGGCAAAATGTGCAGTGGAAATGGTCTACAGCAGTGATAACTAATGTTTCCAAAGATGACTGGATTCCCTTTTTTGTCATAAACTACCCAGATATAAGTTTATATTTTCTCACAAGCTCTGGCATGTGTAGCTTTGTTGATTTATAACTTTGTCGCTCTTGCTGTCTGCCCTTCCTCTACATTGGAAATTCATCACAGCAGTGTTGATTGACTCAAACTGTGCTGGCTTTTCCACCACTGCATCTTGCAGTAAATACATTCGCCTGAGCCATGCTCTTTGTCAGTTTAAGCTAGTACTGTGCACAGTGAACTATAACAGAAGTAAATGTGTTGCCTTAAAACTCCTTCCTCAGCATTTTCTGCTGTTTCACTGTTGTGTGAGCTAAGAATTAGCACATTTGATTTTCCTGCTACAACTAAGGGGCACAGTGGTGTGTCATGGCAACATCATAAAGTCTGCAACACTGCAGAGCACCTTGGAAAAATTCCTCTTGTGAGATGCTGCCAGAGGTCCAGATATCTTAAGACAAGCTGTGTGAGTTCACACCTGCATTTCAAACTGTCCTTCCTTTTTAAACCCTTTTTTTTTCTTCTGCCAGTTTTTGGCATTTCATATCTAACTATGAGAAATTGTGATCTCATTTTTTCACTAAAGGAAAGATACTTTATCATTACTACCTATTACTTCTGTTAAAATCTATTAATTTATTCATGTTTATTTCTGCTGCAGCTGTTGACTACTACAAGGATTTTAGAATCTGATCTTTTATTGATTGTTGCTGATAAATAAGCTAAAGCAGAATTCAGCAGCATGTGCTGATATTTGTATTCACTCAAAAACATTTACAGCTCCAAAATATTTTTATGTGAATTGAATCAGTAAGTATAAAATATTTAGCTATAACCTCACATAGAATGTCTTAAAAAGGAAAAATATTTCCTTTTCTAGCAACAATGCAGCTGCAGTTTAACAGCCTTATCTGTGTCTGTTCTAGCTGCTATATCTATTATAAACATGTATTTTCTCAGCTTTTCAACTTTCTTCTTTTTTAGTTCTACAACTCAAAATTTTTAATTTCAGGTCACTTATTATATTTAATTGATTATATTTTCTGTGATTTTTTTTCTTTTACTATATTTTAAAAAATGGTGTAATCTGTTTCAATTTATTTTTTGAACTCAGCTAATGAAATCCTTTGTAACCTGAACTGTCTTCTTCTGTTTCCTTTTCTTTCCCACTCTATATGGAAAATCTATTCCTGTTCCTTTCAATCCTTTCTATTAGTGTATCATTTTAGTGGTGATACTATTCTCTTTCTATTCCTCTGAGTATCGAGTTTTCTGTATTTTCTGGCTTAGTTGGTTTTGCCCTCTACAAAATTTATGGCAAAATAATTGAAATGGCTCATCCTTTTCCCATTTTTTTTCCTGTGTTTACATATAATCAAAGAATTACACACTTTTGAAACGTTCTCAAGATACAGATCTTGTTTTGTCCCCTAAACACTGGCATATTTATGAATTAAAAATATATGAAACCCATTTCTGTTGTATTAAAGTATTGCAAATTACTTCATTGAGATCCTAGAAAAATCCAAGGTAATATTTTTCTCAAGTCTACCAGGTTGTCCTTAGAATACGGAAGGGGGTAAAGAGTAGGAGTATATGGCATTTCTAGTTAGAGAAATTTCTACTTTTGGCATTTCTACTTTTCTAATTTGTTGATAATTAAACCACATTTTGAAACAACTGGCAGATCTGCAATTAAATTTCTCATTCTTGCTTTGATGAGCAAGAAATTCTGGCCTACTATCACAATAAAATAACAAAGCACACTACTGGATAAAGAGTCCAACCATAAGAGAAAATTGAAAATTAGAGCTGACAGCAACATGTTAAACAATGAAACTACAGGCGAGTGATCACACTAATTGGCGAGTGATAAAAGCCAATTAATTAAAAGCAAATTGCATATAACATTTAACTTCTGTTATACATTTTCAATATGGTTCAATGGCTTTCTTAGATCAAGCATGAAGCAGCTTTTTATTTTATTTATTATAACATCAGACCAAAATGACTTCTTCTTCTTGTAGCAGTACTGTACTTTGCAAAGTAAGACAAAAGGCGAGATAAATTAAGTAGCTGAATCTCATAATGAAGAAAATCAGTTTCTACTGCCTGATAAATCAAAGCAAATTCAAAGTCAATAGAGTGATCCAACATTTATGCCAGAATAAAGAAGAACCTAGTTTTCTTCTTTCTCTCAAATACCAGCTGAAGCATGGGGCATTTCAAGGAGTTTAATGACTAACTAGATTTTATGGCACTTGACTGCAGTTCATACCTTCAGCTTCTATCACTAGTTATCAATCCCCAGGAAATTATCTGTACTTCAGTCATGAATGTTTGTGAATGAATTTTGAACAGTTTTAGCAGTTTTAAACACAAGAGATGATGTCTTAATGAAAAGTATTTGAGTCTATAAAACATTTTTCTTCCTTTGGTATATTAGGTTTGCATGGCACTATTTGATGACTAATCTCCCCTGGTTCTTAGCTAGGGAACCCTTTGTTACATTTTCTCTCCCCTGTTCAGTGGTACAGGGGGGAGATAAAGTATTTTTTGGGTATGTGGCATTCAGACAGGCTCCACTCACATTTCAATTGCCAAAGGTGACAGCAAAAATACTACAGAAACACATCTGCACTCCAAACAGGCTGGCACTTTTCTTTACTGGCTATGTTTCCACTCTGCTCATAGTTCTTCAAATTGGTATATCACTCTACCTCAATTAAAACTAGCAATAGTAGAGATCAATTCTCAGAGGCATCTTATGGGGCCAACAGTAGATAGAAAACTGTTGTATTTATGCAGGTATGCTGAAGACCCTAAATGAAATCCAAAAAACCACCAAATCATGTTTCCCAGTTTCTTTAGACAGGACATGTTTTCTCATTTGCACACCCCAAATATCAACTAACTGAAGCCAAAAAGAGTTAGCTACAAGACATTTATTGGTGTTTGCTTTTCTTCAGTTTTCTTACCAGTGCTGTCAGGTGTTAAACAGCAAGAACAACATAGAGTGAGCCCTTCCCTTTTGTGCCCATTCATTTTCCAGATCTGGCAAAGTCCAAAATGAAAAGAATTTTGTTGCTAACCTTTCAGTGAACCGCTAGTTATTGTGGGGACTCTAACATTTACACATAACTACGTGGCCATAAACTTGCAGCCATGTAACAGTGCCTGATATGAGTCTCTCTATTTCACTACGTCGCTGATCTCTGCAGATTCACAGCAAGGTGACTCAGTCCTGCAGCAAATCTTCAGGTGTGTTTCCACTCAATGAGCACCTTCCCCATTTTCCTTATCTTGGCTTTACTCTTGAACTGTGTTAGACTGCCAGTGTGGAGGAGGGGACCTTTTATTGAGAGTACACTTGGGAAAGTTTTGTCTCCTCATGGTTACAATGGTTTATCATCCTTAAAATCAAAACTTCCGAGTCCCTTTCTCCTGCCCCTGGAAATGACATAGGGTGGTATCAAATAACCTCCTAGGTCCACCCGGAGCCATGCTCCCTCAGTTACTGAAAAAAAAAAAAAATTAGCTCTGTCCTGGCTAAAACTAGGATAAATCTATACACAGTAATTAACATTTTTATGTATAATAACCCCAAGAATTCATGAATGACGAATAATTATACAAAAATTCAGTTTGTCATTGAACATCACCCGTGTAACTTGATCCTATTTCCTGCACTGGGATTTTTACCACGTGTTTCTTGATTTTCCTTTCTTTACAGTTGAAGAATAATCAAAAAAGGTTTTGTTCACTGGATAAACTAAATAATTGGTAATAGGCTTTAGATCACAAGCATGCTAGTTACTTAGAAGGAATAGATAAGATCAGCATTATTGAGTCTGATGTATAAAAATAGTAGGACGAGATGCAAGAAACAAGGGAGCGTTTTAGCTTTAGATTTTTTTTTTCTTTTCTATTTTTTATAAAAGAACAGTCTAGGGAGAGAAAAGTAGATGAGCCATGTAGGAAAATCACCAGGTCTGTTGTTTTCTGTTTTATTTTACAAGAGACATGGAAAGTATTTTCTGGTAGCATTGGCTTTATGAGCCAGTTATGTGTGTCTTCAGGCAACATAACAATGAAATTAATACTAGCAGTGTGGTGTTGGAGTTTACATTTATACAGAACATTGATTGTTTTCACTCTGCATCTACCATGTAAGTATCACTTGAAGAAACAGGAAAGAATAGGCAATGGAGAACATCAGTATTAAAACCCACTTAAAAATAGCCTTATCTTAATTAAGAAAAGAATAAAAATATCAGAAATAAATTTAATCTAGTCAGAGAGAAATATCTAACCGAAAAGAGGCCTAAGTTGATTAGAATTTGGAGGCTTCTCTATGGGGCGCAGTCTGCACTATTGCATTGATTTATCTTGTGTCAATGGTAAAGCCTATTGTCTCTGATCTGAAAGAGCTATCCTCATACCCATGTTCCCAGGAATTGGAAACATGGTGTTTCTTAGCCCCTTACTTCTTATCTTAGATTTGAATGCTTTCCTTGGCTAGAGTTCAGTACTGTGCAAGAGACAAGGTTTTACTGCCTTTGAAAAAACCATATAGACCAATATTTAGTCTAGTGGACTAGAACTTTGGAGATGAGAAACCTCTGCTCTGCTGTGCAGACTCAATTCAGAGCACGTTTTCCTGGCTATTCTATTTGAACAGCAAACCTTTGGGGCAAGGAGTCTTTCACAACATGTATGTATTTATCCATTAGTTGTTCTAAGGGGCCTCTGAGCCTAATGTGGATCTCCGTGTAAGTAAAATTATAAAAGGAATATCATTAGATGTGCATTATCCTAAATTATAGTTGTGCAACTTAAAGAAGAGCTTTAGTGATTGTGCTTTGATTTAGGTCTAACAAGCTTGCATATATTGACCAAAGGTAATGTAATTCATAAGCATTTAGGTTCTTCTACAGAATTGCCTCTGCTTTGCCTCAAAATCTACAAAAACCTGTCAACTTAATATTCATGTAGCAATGGATTGTCTTTTTTAACATACTACTCTTTAAATAGGTATTCATTTGTGAGGGCCCTAGAGTTTTGATGAAATATATTCATGTATAATGCATGGAGAATACATTAATTTATAAGGTCAGTATTCTTTTGCTTCTCCTCTTTAAGGCTTTAGACATATTAATTTTAAAGTTTCTTTCTTAATTATTAATTTATGTATATTAGGGACTATTCTTAACCCCTGCCTTTACAAATGGCTACTTTCTGTAAAATATGTTCATCTGAGGGGACTCCACACACTGACATAGTACATTACAAATAATATTTGATTTATGATAGTCCCAGGAATGTGAACTTGGACTACTACTTTGCTGCACAGACAAAGATGAGTAAAACAAATTACCTGATTTCAGAAGTGCATGTATTTCTTGTTATACTGTGGCTCTGTGGACAGCAAGGCTGCACTTTTTATCTCTAAACATCACCTGCTGATTTTTAGCTGACCTTCCAGCAGATTATCTAAGAAACAGCATGTACAGGTCCCAGTCACCCTGTCCATTGCACTGTAGCTTGACGAATCACAACCCAGTTGCAGCAAGACAGAAACTTGGCATGTTTTAACACCCTGAGAGACATGAGCCTCTCTGTAGGTCCTGATGTATTCCAACCAGAAATACTCTAGCCAACTGTTTGCTATAGTATGAGCAAGAACATGATCAACAATGAAAACTGGCAATTTGCAGTCATTTTTAAATGAATAAATGTAGAATTTTAAAGAAACCCAATCTGCCGCTTCTTTACATCTAACTTTTACTACTGAGAATGCCTCGCAGCTGAGGAAATAGCACATTCTGCAGCAGAACTAGTATGCAAAAAACTGAATGCAGAATTATACAGAAGAACCCGAATAAATGAGGTATTTCAGAGCTGAAAGCACTAACTTCATTCATGTTTCAAGCCTGAACTAGATCTTCTCTTCTGCCATGTGAATGACTTGTGAATGTGTACTGTGAATAATCTAAGAAAATCTGTTACAGAATGAGAAAGATTACACTACACAATTTATAATAAAATCCCAATTTGTTTATTGACGCTTGCTTTATTTCCCTCCAACCTTCTTTCTAATACATAAACACTTCTTTACATATTGACATTTCTCTGTCACGTTATTTTGTGTCTTACAAGCACTTCAGTTTCCTTTACCTAGCCTTAAACAACCCCCTAAATTATCAAAACAACTCATCATCACCAGTTTTATGTTAACTGTTGTTGATCAAGGACAAATTATTTATATGGAATAAAGATAACAAAGAGGTCTCTTTGCAGTCTGGAGGCAGTGGGTTATTCAACTTGTTCTGAATTTTCAAAGGTAAATAAGCAAAGGCTCAAGCTAATAGACTAAAAGTTTAAAGAACTTTTTTTGTTCCAAGGAATGAAAAGGGAGCTCATAGGACAATTGTAATCTATTCAGGATGGCCACGAATAGTACAAAAATCTTTCTTTTATTTGAATGTCTGTGATTATTAATATATAAAGAATTTTATATCATTCTTGGCTGAAGAAAAAAAAGGTCAGATCTAGTTAAATATCCTAAAACTAAAAATTTATTTTCACTCCCTTGGGAGAAGGACCTCAATAAATGATCTGAAGTTCTACCTCATCCAGGCCAGTCTAGTCATACTTTGGCTGCACTACAGATGCACCTACAATCACTGTTCTCTTCTGCAAACTGGAATGTGGGATTCCCTGTGCCTGACACATACGTTGTCTTTGATTCATGTTCCACTTGCTTTACCTGAGGATACTTAGAGTAGATGGGAACTTACTAGCTGAATTGTAGAGAAATTTGCTGACAGGAAACTTGACCTACTGTCGCTACAGGAAACTTCTGAGGGCAGAAAGAGCTTAACTAGAACAGAATATATTATCTTTTGACAGCTCTTTATGCTTCAGTCTCAAAATATTACTGTTATTAGAGATGGAAAATTAAGGTAGTTTTTTGTTTTGAAAATAAATTTTGGAAAAGAAAAAAAGGACTGAAATATCAAAGACGTAGGAATGAATCACACTTATACACATAATTACTTCGGAGACCCATCATAATCCAGGGATATAACCAAGTCTTACTCTCTGATTTTCAGTTAGCAATGTCCTTCACCTCATTTCTTCTCAACATTCTGCATGCTGGCAGTACATTTTGTATTTTGGAACCACAGGTGTCAGATGGTGCTGGTGGAAGGCATACCATGCAGAGGGGCTCACCACCAAGAAAAAGAGTGTGTCATTCAGAGGGTATCAAAAGGGAGCTGTGCCTGGCTGTGTAATTAGGGGCAGATACAGGTCATATTTTGTTGTTGAGAGGTGAAATGGGATGTGCGAAAACATGTGTGGAGTCTATGCTGAATCGATTTCAATAACAGCTTAAAGTGTGAAAAAAGAAATCAAGACAATGCATTTAAATTTGAGTTTCACTTGAATTTACAAGAACTTTAGTTTCTGCCTGGAAGGTGCATTGAACTGATACCAAAGAAAGAAATCTATCTTAGAGGTGAATAGGGTCCTGAAACAGAATTAACATCTTGGATATAAATCTTGGCAATATATGTCACATCCTCAATAAGTATATTCTGAAATTCTCCCAAACAAAGCAGAATTGACTATACCGAAAGGTAAAATTAAATCCTAATACCAGTGAAATGTGGTTTGCTTACATGTACCTTTCTAGGATGATAGAAATCCATTGTGACAACAAAGGAATTTTAATGTCCTTTGAGGCAACCACCTCATTTCAATGAGCAGCTGGAGAACATTCAAATTAAGCTAAGTGTGCTTGTGGCTTAGTCATGAATCTGCTTATGAATTATATAGAAATCTATCAAAGAACTACATTGCATAACTGTTTTCAAATTGGTGCAGCCTATAACAACTTTCCAATTTTAAGTTCATATAACATTTAAAGTAAGTTTCCATACCTTTGATTTTTTAATTAAAATTGTGCAGTTTTCTTCATCCCTATATTGTAATGTTTATAAATAGGGGTATCCCATAGAATAAAATGAATTTGGATACATTGGAACTATTTTTATCAATAATTATAAATGAAAACTACCCTGTTGTATTGCACTATGTCCTAATTTATTTTGATTATTTTGGTTTAGTTGTGTTCTTTTTGAGATATTTGAGATATATTTTTTTTCATTATTATACTAAGCTAAAATATAGTAACATAATGTGAGGAAAAATATAAGCTAAATCTCAGGAAATCATTCATGAAAGGTTGTCAGCAATCTTTGGAACATTCTATGCTTAAAAGTGGCAGAAGTCCATTCAAAATCTATGAGAAAAATGTCTGAGAAACACTTTAATATATATTTTTAAAAAAACAAACAAACCATGAATTGGCAAAGCAACAAATTCAAATGTGACTTAGCTAGTGTTTCTCTCTCCAGATATCTCCAGTGCTATGCAAGGGGTCACTAAACAGCTGAAGAACACTCTTGCTATGTTTTCATAATTTCCCAGTCTGGTCAGTAAACAAACCTAGTGTGTAGTCTATCTAGTCAAAGGCTTGGAAATTTACCATGATTTTCAGATTTGCATTGTCCTCTCCTACTGCATTATGCCTCTTTTGATATAAATATATAAATTGCCCCATTTCAGTCATGTTACTCACTAATTATAAGGATTTTGACATATGTTGCTATCAGGAAAATATAGACTTTTCCATCCCTGAAAAAAATTTCAAGTTCAGTATGAATTTGAAAGTATGGATAAGCTGATGCTTCAAAACATAAGGTGACAAGGAAGATGAGGATGACTTAGAAAATTTTCCATAGTAGGAAAGAGTCCGATCTGACAGATGGGGTGACCAACCTAAATTCTCAACTATGAAATTTCATTATCACTTTCTTACATGCACAATATTCAGTGTAACTACGGATAATAAATTTATTCATTGCTTTTATAAATCCATCCACACTTCTGCATTCAAGCTTACTATCTTCTCTGATAGCACATTGAAAGACTGAGAACACACTCTCTGAAGAAATAATTTGCTTAACTTCAGCTATGGTTACGCACTTTTTCTTTTCCCCCAATGGTCCATAATTCTTATTTGTATCATCTTAAATACCTTTGTAGTCTTTTAGAAAATTCAGATCTAAGGAAATATTAAAAGGTCTTCCAGACAGAAATGCTTTCTCTGACAAAATGCCTAATATTGACTTTGGCTCTATTGCTGTTCAACTTCAAGCCTTAAGGCCTTTCAACACTAATATTTGTGTATGTTTCTGTTTCCTTTAGATAAGATAAATCAAAGAACTGACACAATTTCAAATTGACAGATAAAAATTAATTGTATATATTGACAAGCTAAAGTGAGCTATTAAAAGTCTGACATTATAGGCCTTCCACTCCATTAGAAAAAATACTTGTCCAGAAAATTAATTACTTTAAATCTTCTCCTTTATGTATAATCATGGCAGTAAAATGTACTCAGAAAAACAATTAAAAAAGGATTGCAATTGGATATCCAACATATAGCCCAAGATATGGAGCTCTTCTAATTAATTTTTTCTATTGTTATAAAGCTCACATGTAAGTTGAGATGCTTTAATTTATCTGAGTTTTCAAATATTTAATTACTTGCATATCAGAACTTTTCAATATATTTCTGAAGTTTCCTTCCTTCAGGTTATATGCTGGAGTTTTTTGTTTTTGTTTTAGACCCAATTATACTTTATGCCAATGAAAAAACTGTCTTCTTTGTCAGAAATCTCCAAATATTTTTTCATACGGGGTTATCCACCACTTTTTTTCTCCTGGGAAAAGGTGTAATGATCACAAGTGCAGCAGATTCACTTTTCTTGCACTGATCTGACCAGTCGTGTACATTCATTAAGGTTTTATGAAATCTCTTACTGATATCTAAATGAGAGACGGGCATTCTTTATCAAGACTGTTGCTGCAAGATCCAGAACATACCCATCACACTTCAAGCCACAAAGAAATATTCTGGGTGCTTACACAGGTGAGAAGTGCATCCTCAAAGTGGAACCTTGCTAGTTCCAGTTGCTCATTCTGAAACATAAATTTTCTCTGTGAATGCTAAGTCATGATACCAGCCTCCTCTAAGTGAAAATAACTACCAGCATGCAAATGAGAAAGGTGGCTAGGATAATGAAGACACTTGGACAAAATTAGATTATAAAAATGGAGAATCAGTGGAAATTGCAGTGATTTAGACTCCAAGGAAATATTTAATAATAAAACTCACTGGACAAAGGAACTGCAGAAAATGCTTGGAACAAAGATGTAAAATCACAGACTTCAAAAAGAGCAGAAAATTAAGGCAAAATGATATTCAGCTTGGATTAAGGGAAATACAATGTAATCATGATAATCCACTGTCTAAATTTATAGAAAATAAAATGATGGATGAAGAGTTGGTTTTGAATATTATACATTTTTTTGTATACTACGATTCTTTAGGAATAGTCCAGTACAAGTGTGGAAACTAAACACAAGGCTATCTCAGAGACCTTCTTCCTCTAGGGCTCTTCTTACTTCACTGCAGATATGTTGTTGTATTGTGAGTACCAGAGTATCTCTCCAAGACAGACATTTTGCAAGTTCCAAAGAAAACAGCACACTTCAGAGAGCTCAAATTACTAAATTGCCCAGAAAGAATGAAAGCTTTAAGCAGTGAGTCTAATCTGAAACGTCTGCAATGCCATTATAGTACCAGGAATTTCTGTGAAGCCCTGCTACACCTGTTGTTTCTCTGCCAACTGCATGTTTCTTAGCTAAGAGAAGGATAAGAGAGCAGAAAAAAACGGTTCCAAACAATGGGATGGCATTCAGAAGTCCTCATTTTAATTCTAAGTGCTCTTACCAATTTCCTATCTTATTTAGACTAAGTACATAATCCTTGTGAGATCCTATTGTGTGCTCATAATGGTCCTTTTGTGAATTCTTTGTAACAGGAAATATCCTTTGCTATGTTTATATACCTACATACTATATTCATGGTATTATCTAGAGTAGTACATTCACAGCATGGCTGCTATGAAATTAAAGCTTAGTGACAGAGGAAGCAATTATGGTTTAACAATTAGGACAAGCAGGAAATTTAGAGTAAATTAAGATGGCAAAACAGGGACAGAATATGAGAAACAGATTGTTGCTAATGAGAATGATAGCCATGGAAAAAATTCCTTGTGTTCTAAGGTCTTAATTACAGGAATTCTCCAAACACACAAGAAAATAGACTTGCACTGAGGGCATCCTGTATGGCCAGCAGGTCTTTTCCAAATTTATAAGATGCATTGCAACATTAATTACATTCCATAAATAAAAGAGGAATGTATCTCATACTGTTGCTAGGAGGGCAACCAAAATGATTAAAATACTTTTTTCAGACTATTTATGATGTATCAAGAAAAAGATTTTTTTAAACTGAAGTTTGTTCCAAAGTCACCTGAGAAATTCAGATGCTCCAGTCCCTGTTAAAATTAAATCTAGTAGGCAGCTTTGAAAGTCACAACTTAGCAGCAAAAACAAAGAGCTGTCAATGTACAAAGACACTTGCAAGTACAAACCATATGTTGACTCTGCAGGACATCCTAAAATTAACCAGGTATCTTGGTTTCTATTATATTATATCAAAGAAACAAAAGTATAGAATTTGTATTGTTTCTAAAAAGGAGGATTCATTAAATTCAGATCATCTCCATCTGGAGACCATTACAGTCATTGGGATTATTCAAGCTGAAACTATTTTTATGTAGCTACTTTTTTTTGCACCAAAGCTTGCTCCTTTCTCTAACCCATGAAGTACAGAATATTAATATACAGAGGGTTTAAAGATGTCTCTACAGAATGCTAGTACTGAACAAAATGTCTGTCCATATATACACACATAATCTTGTTCTATACGTTTCTTCAAAATGAGTGTAGTCAGGGAAAAATATGTTTTTCCAAAACCCAATTAAAAAATCTGATCTGGAATGCTCATTTTCAGTCAAACAATACAAGATGAATTGAAACACTGGGTTTTCTTATGTGATTCCAATGGGTAGGAAAGAATCTCCCCCTACCCTCCAGCAAAATTCTGATCTGTATCATACAAAGTTAATAAAAGCAGGGTATGCATACAAAGGTAATTAAAGCAGGATATGCAGTCATTCTTTTGATTTTAGGGACCAGTCTTTATATGCAGGTAGATATTGCAAAGATAAGATCAGATAAACACTTTATTTGCAATATTAATATGGAAACTCTTACAAAATGCTTCTACAAAGTGTGTCAAAGACTCCAGTTTTACTGATCCCGTATTGCAATAATTGGCAATTCCCTGCTTCTTCAGCTATCTTTCTCAGTTTCTCTACATTTTAAGTTTCACAATTAATGATATACACACAAGTAGATAAGATTAGGAAGATGATTTGCCTCTGGGCAGGTTATTCCATAGCTGTTTATTATGTGCGCTCATTCCCTGAAGCAGCTGGTATTGACTGCTGACAGAAATAGCACATTGAATTAGTAGATCAGTGGTTTGACCTGTAATGGCAATTCCAATTGTCCTTTGCTGTCATGAGCACAAAAGTTTAATCAAAATAGATATAAATTAGCTCAGACATCTGAAAATTGAGGCACATTATACAAACTGCATATAGAAAAAAAGAAATCTTCTAATGCAATTTTTCCAAATTTCATCTTCAGTGCAAAGATAGGAAAAATTAAGAATCTATATTTTCTGAGTAATCTCTTACAGGGAAAATTCATGTCTTACTGCCCATCCAGCTCCACCATGAACTTTATCAATTTTTGCCCCAGTGCTGCCCTCTTTCATTCCTCCCTCAAGAAAATTACTTCCAGTGACCTGGAGAAGTCTATATTTCCTATTTTCTCCAGTCACCTGGAGAAATCCTAAGTAGGAGCTATGTTTTTGCAGGAGGATGAGTGAGATGGAAACAGCACGGAAATATTTGCGACAAATAGGGTTTCTGAAGATCATGAGAATATTTCTTCTCACCTAGAAGGCCCATTAACACTGAAACATGATATTTGAAAGAACAGCCAGGGTATAACAGATATTCTACTCATGACTATTTCAATAAAAGTATTAGAGTATGTCAGGATGAGTGCAAAACCAAGTAATTTTGGCAGCTTTAAATCCATCTCCACATTGGCCTAAGCTTTTATGAAGAACAGGTTTTACTTAAGTGTATCAGATGTAAATGGAGCATGGTGTTCTTCCATTACTTAATACACTTTTAAAATTAGTTTGTACACTATTAATACAGATGTTACAGTTAAAACAAAATCCTAGAAAGTAAACCACCTTTATAAGAAGCCAAGATAAAAAGCCTTGCACATTTTATCCAAACTAAGAATTCTGGTTTTATTCTCTTACTAATGTTCAGTTTTATAAAGGAATCCAACAGAGCACTCAGACTTCCTTAAGAACAGATGTACTGAGACCATAAGAAGTCTCAAAGTCATTAAATACTTCATAAATAAGTTTAAGAATACACTTCTTTTAATAAGTATTTCATCGGGGCATTGGTAAGGCAGTGGTCATATTTTACCTAAATTTATGATTAACAGTGGAAGTACTACTTAACTGATTAAATTCTTGCAGCTCTCCCCACTAGTCCCCCTTTAGTTTCTGTTTCTTAGTTAACTTTCATGAAGGGCACCTGAAACACAGCCTCCTCAGCTTCAGTTCAGGTATACTTTTTTTTCTGTGTACTTGATTCCTTTTTTTCCAACAATATAACTTCAAGTGTTGAAGTTTATATTAATATGTTCTGGCTTTTTTTAAAGTTTTACCATAGAGACCAAAGAAGAAATGCAGATGTTTTATTTGCTGGATATCTTTGTCTCATTTTCTACAATTAAATGTTTCATTCTATTGACCTTAGAGCTTAATCATGTTCTCATTATTTTCAAGGAGATTGTTTCTGGGATATGCAAGAGGTGAAGAAGGAGGTTCTTGTCTTTATATCACTAATAACTTTCTTACTGTATTTCCTTCAGAAAATGAATTTCATACTTTATAATACCAGTATAATTTAGGATAATTTAGTTGAGGTGGGGATAAAATAAGATTTGCTATTAAAATTGAGCACCTGAATTTTGCTGATGGGAAAAGAGACAATTTTGTGTTATGCTGTGCAAACATGTGCAAAGCAGATGTCTAATTTCTAGTTTCCTCCAATAACTCCAGTGGTGATAAGAGTCTAAACCAGGTGTGCTTGAATAGTATCTGAAAATGAGAATAGGAGATAAAACTTCCAATTGCTAGCCTGGAACTGGTTTTGGTTTGCAGACACTGTTTTAGTATGTTTGAGTGACTTTACACTTACAAATTGAGGAAACACTATGTTTGTAATAGTGTAGAGAAGTATAGGCCAACAACATCTGAATCTGCCTGCAGAGATGTCATGCTGAGTTAAAGCAATGTTTTCCAGCTCTGGAGTGATGGAGCTTGATTTAGACTGGAGTAAAACAAACGACAACAAAAGATGTCTGATCACATAAAGGGAGAATAAGAGAGGCTGTGGCAGGACTTCCTGTGCTTTAAAAGGTGGTGTATTGTTTTCAGTACCACATGCAGTTTTCCAACAGCTGGAAAATAAAACTGTTAGCAAAGCTGCTGGAGATGGCAGAAAGGTGTGGCAAAGTGCAGATAGCAGAGCAATTCAAGGCAACTGGAAGAAGCTTGTGTGGGAAAAAGCTGTAATGGATACTTTGCAGGTCATTGCAAGACAGGTGATGAGAGGGAAAGACTTCCTTAGGTTTGTCAAGGGAGCACAGGTGGTAGATGAGAGGAGAGCAAAAAGCAACTGACAGAACCAGGTCAAACCAGCCTGGGAAGCCAGGCACACCGATTAAACCCAGGAAAGCTTGGGTTAATTTTCCTAGTTTATTATGAGCTAGCTAGCTTATAGTCTGAACTAATGCCTTAATAGCAACTTGCTTGACTTTTCATTCAGCTCTTGTTGCTGTCCATCTAGAATCTGTGGAACTATTAGATGCCTGAGTTCTGCTAGTAGCTATTAAGAAGTACAAATAGAAACATCAAAAATTGTCGGTATGGCTACCTTAAAAATCTAGGATTCCTGGAAGTCTTGTTCTGGCAGGGAAGAACAGATCAAAAGTTTTCTTATGTGAATTCATCAGTACCATTTGCAAACCAAGGAACTGTTTTTTATGCACAGCACAGAACCATCCTGAAATACCAAAGCTGAAACCACACTACTTTTTGAATGTGAAGCAGTTTAAATCTGCATCTGTGTGGCATTGAGAAGCACTACCAATTAGCTGCATCCCATTGCAGCAATTATTCATTTTCCCAGATACAATTTGATATGCCAGTTTGGACTATTCTGGGAAAGTGCACCCGGTTTTCTATGCTATCTTAGGTAATTTTAACAGTACATTTTGCTGAAGATAATATTTTCTTGCATTTTATTCTATCTTACGCTGATATTAGCAAGTAGTGTGGAGCAGCAAGAGTATAGCCTGACAGCTGTTGCTGGGTCCACAGTGTTTGTATCATTTCTATTACAGGCAGTTTTGCTCTGCAGGCCCAGTCAGGTGCTGCAGTCCCAGTGGTTGGTGTCAGCATGACCTGCCTTTCTTGAGCACATCTTCTGCTTCAGCTTTGTCTGAAAGGAATTCAGTTCAGCTGCCTCAGGGCTTCTCCATGGCATCAGATGTTAGCAGGCACAACCAAGAAATATGTTTCTAAATCAGACTCTCAATATGACTCAAAATGATAACATAGGTCCATCTTTATATGCTAAAGCACTTCTGGGTTACTCCTCTGTGTTTGCAGATATTTTTCTAGTACCACTGATGCCTTAGGATTTTATGAGCAATACTACCTCCTTGGAAAATAAACTAAATTTGTTTTTTGTTGTTGAGAAGGCTTGCATGAAAAAAGACACCTTTTTACAGTTCTGAATTTTAGCACCAAAAATATGGTAATAATCAGTTCCATTAATAAATACTGGCTCATAAATTCAGCATTCAGGTTTCAGTGACAAAGATGCTACTGTAATCTGTACGATATAGCTGTAATATGCCTGACCTTGACTTCATTTTGAAAGTGAGCAAAACAAGGCTGACTAGTCTGTTAGAGGATTTTCTACAATGATCAGTGAAGTGAATGAGTCCCTCTGTGGTGGGTTGACCCTGACTGGATGCTAGGTACTCACTAAAGCTGCTCTATCCTTCCTCTCCACCACTGGACAGCTTTTGTTTTTTTAATACTCTCTCTTGTTCTTCAGTGTGGAGAGTGAGTAGGCAACTAGATGGGTACTTAGCTGTTGATTGGGGTCAACACTCCCGAGGGGGAGGAGGGGAAAAAAAGTGTATTTTGCTGAAAAAATTTAGGCTTCCAAATTGACTCTCAATAAAATGAATTCCTTCAGACAGTCTTTGTACTGCTTAACACTACAGAAGAACAGATACTTACAGAGGATGCAAACCTATAGTCTAGGACTAGAACCTGGCCTGAGGGAAAATTACACAGTAACTGTTTACTGGTCAGAAAGTAAAAGGAGCTTTTAATACAATGTCAGAAACAACAGTAGAGAAGATGTCTCACTGTTTACCTAAAGAGGAAGTTAATTCAAACAGAAAATAAAATACATAAAAGAGGCAGCTGTCTCTGAGCACACTACCATCCAGTGTATGAAGGAACCCTCTGTGAGCAATCCTGCCTGCACTTAGGAGCGCAGACAACTGCTGAAAAAGGCTTCAAGAAAAGGAGCAACACTACCTCTGACTAAACACCATGGCAGACAGAAGAGACTGAGGGGTAGAATTGCTTTTAATTAAAATACCCAGAATCACTACACAAAATACAGCTAGGCATACAAAATGTGAAGGAAAGCATTATTTCTCTGTGCTTTGCCTTTACATAAACATAAAGGGCACAAAAGTAAACAAACAGACAAGAATGAAAACCAAGAACAAAATACATATTGGATACCTACTTTTTAAATGCTGGGAAATTGACTCAGAAGACAAAACATTTTGAAAATATGGTTCGACTCTGGAGCTCTTCAAGTTACACTGGGGTGTATTTTAGAGCAAATTCATTGCTACAGATGGAAATTTATTCCTCCCCTGACTCTCCTTGTAGTCTTAGCTGCAGGATCACTTGAGAATGAAAATCCTTAATATGTCGATAGGTTCAGAAGCTGCATGTAATAATGCCAACCAAAGTTGTCTTATAGGTGAGGAAATACACATAATTATAGAAAACCCCTTGCCTTGATATCTGGGATTTGACAATGTTTTAAAAAGTTGCCTGTTCCTTCTATTTTTGCCTTTGCTTCTAATTTTGCCTGTCTGGAAAATAGTGCTTCCCTCCATTCCCACAATCCCACACCTTAGGTAAGCAACAAGCTGCAAACAATGTGAATGAAGGGCTCAGGAACTAGGCAAATTTCCCTTTTTGAACACATACATGCAACAAATGAGGATAGCAAATCTCTTTAGCCCTGGTAATTTTAATTTTGACAGTCAGAAAGATATTTCAGTGTGAGTATATCTGTTTTCTAAATCAAATTTCCAGACTGGGGCCACTGTGTACTAAATAGAACCTTGCACTGATCTTCAGTCTGTTTCTACAAATTTCTGAACAAAACCCCTTTTTAGGCTATTCATTTTGATAGGTCTGGTTCTACAGACATAAAGACCCCTGCCATGTCCATATTTTTGAGAAGCAGCTTAATGCATTCTCCATATCCTGGTCTGTAACTTTTTATTTTTTGAAATTCAGTGTGATAATTAGACTTACTTTTTTTAGTTCATCCATTTAATTTAATTTAAACTGAAATCAACTTAATCCAGATTGATCCAAGGTTATTATTAATATCATTTGTTCTCTAAGCTTTGCCTAGCTCAGTATTACCTGTTATATTCAGTAGTATTTATCTTTCTAACAAAATTAAGGATAGTTTTATCCCATAGCAACCAGAGTAAAGGTTGAAAAATCCATTTCAATATTACGTTTTCATAGATACTTCTGATTAACTGTGTGGCAACTCGTATTATGACCAACATCATTGATATGAAGCAGGAGTCAAGATGGAATTCTTAGGTACTTTTCCACATTCTTCTTATGAGAAGACCCTGAATACTTAATACTGTATACAATTATATACAAAGTCTGCCCCAAAGTGAAAAAGTAATTGGCCCTAACAGGCCAATTCTCCTAACAGTAATTCTCCATCCTGATTTTGAAGGATGAAGTGAAAAAAAGATATTGTGCAGCCTGAAGCTTTCTTATTATTTTTAGTTTTACATGGCACACAGTTTAATACCAAAATCATACTTGCCATAATAGAAACTGGAGTTGGGAAATAAAAGTAAAAATGCATAAAATGAATCTGTCCTAGTTTTAGGACCATGTTTGACTCAATGAGTCCAGATAAAAAGTGGTAGAGTAGTAATGATGAATTTTATTTTGACAAGTCTTGTTTCCCCCTTACATTTATGAAATGGGGGACAAAGAAAAAGAACATACTTGATTATTGCCTTAAGTTGTTCAGTTTCAGTTTGTTACTAAAAATAAATTTTAAAAATTTTCCTGTGGAAAGGAAAACCTTGAAAGACTTTTCCTAAAGAGGGTACTGAACAAAGAACTAACTGGTTTTTGCAAAACAGAAGAAAACACAATAAAACACAACAAAACAAAACAAAACAAAACAGCACCACAAGTTTCCACATGACTGCTTTGATGAAGGATTTTGAATTTGCTGATAAAACTGTCAAATTTCAAGTTTTAAGAGACTCACAAACAATATTTTCTTTGAACAAAAATATTCTAGAATGAACATCTGCAATCATTTGTCAATGTCTCTGTAACTCTCAAGGAGTCCCACAGAAGTAGTTTCCATGTGAACAGGACAGTGATGCCTGCTCACAGACTATGAAATCCAGTCTTAATTTTGCAGTTATTAAGATTATTAATAACCTGCAATATTTTATTATACAGCAACAGATGTTGGAATCAAATAATTTTCCTATCTAGAAAACACAAGTATTAATCCTTTATAAATATGATAAATGTAACCATGTTACAAAGTGTGGCTATTCAATTGTTTCTGAAGAACAACGTGATATGCAATGAAGATGTAAACAATGTGGTACAATACAAGGAAAAAATAACCTCTGTAGGGCACTTTTGGTTGATACTGCAGAAAATTGTTCAGGGTTTGAATGGAACCGGTTCGAGACCAGCAGCACAAGCATTGGAATAGATACAGGTCTCTGTCCCTTCTCATTAGCTAAACCTAAAATATGTTTTTCTAGAAAAAGAACACATTTTTTCTCATAAATTCACAAGACTTGATATTGTGTGCACAGATCTGGAGGACACAGCTCATGCTGAACTCAGTACAAATCTGTGCAGCTAAAGCAAAGTACCAAAGTCAGTTAAATTTTGCTGTGGTAGAACAAATAGGAACAAAATCTGACCTCTGAGCAAAGTTCCCATATACAAGTGCATTTTTCAGCAAGTGTTATGCATCATGGGGATCCATATGGCTTCAAATGTTCTAACAGACATCTTCATTTTTACAAAAATGGAAGCATCATGTAAGAATAATTCATAAAATCAGATTTTGTTAGACAGTTTTGGTTTATGCAATCAATTTTATCTCTATTTGGAACAATTTTTGCGATATATAGGTCTTGTGAGATAATGCTACACTATAACCAGTTTAAAAAACAAACAAACAATTTATTTAGAAAACCTGCAAATGAGGGATTTTATCCATGAAGGAATACCAGGGCATCTTTTCAAGATCAAAGTTGCACAAGTATTTCTGGACAGACTGTGCTTCTAATAGATCAAAAATCACCAACAGTAATACAGTTTGATCTAAAATTCACATGGACAATACTCAGCAATATTACACTCTTCAACAATAGTGGCCACTGAGAAAATTCTCCTTGTCTTGAGTAAAGCCGTGATTCTAATTGTGCTTTAAATTTCATTTGTTTCATGAGTTGCTTGATATAATAAGGATATAGGTGATAAAGTTATGTCAAAGAAAGGGTTTATATATGTATATGCACATACATAAGGACTGTCATACCTATGTACATAAATACCTGCTTTTGAAGGTATCAACAAATCTCCACCAGCACAGGACATTTACTGATCAACTTTTTAATCGACTAAGAGGAGCACAAACCAAATGTGTTAATTTACAGAAACACAGAAAAACAGAAAATAATTCAAAATATGAAACTCTGATGTCATGTGAACCTGAATTTCGTGCTTCATCAAACACTTGCAACATTTCCAGCTGACTGCTGCAGAAGAATCAAAGACTAATTTTTTTCCTTCTTTTTAGTACAGCCATGCTATAGAGGACTTCAGATTGTTATTTACAGCCCTGATTCAGAATGTGATTTTTAAACTGATGTTTCAAACTTCGTTGCTTTTTGTTTTTTAATTTTCTCACAAAATGTGCTGTGACCTGGAAGGAAGCCATAGAAAGTTCTACCTAGGAGCCAATGAACTGACAAGAGAGGACAAATTATGTTTATGGATTCCCACAGGGCTATGAATAAAATGGTTCATCACCCACACAGATTTCTTCTACTTAGAGATTTAAAGTACATCATTCTCAAAGGGCATACAGATACAGACAACCACCAAATCCCATGGGAATAAATGCGTATCATAATCCCAATATATGAGCTGTCAAGGACCACTGGAGACTGCATTTCAATCATCTTGGCAGTTATAGTACATTGAATCAATATAGCACATGGCATTATTACTCAGGCATGTGCATTACTATTCAGTAAAACAACAAAATGTCAAGGAAAGATACTAAAAGGTAGCAATAGTTCTGGATATCACAGACTGCTAAAATTCCAATTATCTGAAAATTAGAAAAGGCACTTTTTTTCCATTTAGTAAATTATTACATTTACCACAAGAACTGCAACATTAGCTCCCAATATTCCTAACCACATTAAAAAATACATGATAAAGGATAAAAGTTTAGATAGATAAAAAGAATGTTTAGATAGATGACAGTTTTCTTTCTGTAATACTAACCTAAGATATATAATTTTATTCACAGTAAAGTTAATTAAAATTCATGAGCAACATAAACCAACTTATAAATATGACTATATTCTTTGAGGTATTTAACCACTCTCGGGGAAAAACCCTACAACAATCCAATAACAAACAACCCTAAATAAACCTGTCATGTAAAGACTGTGGTTCCACATCTCGTCCTGCATTGGTGAATAGACTGAAAAGACTTTGGCAAGAATTTCTTACTAAGTGCTGTGAAAAATACTGGAATTCTTTCAATACATCTGTGATTGTGAATCTTGTTTAAAAACACACAAAAAACCCCACTTCACACAACTTATATTAACTCTTCCATTGATTGAATTATTTTAGTATGTTTACAGATTTCTCCTTATTTTTCATCCATACTTTGCCCCCTGAATTAATTACCAGTTCTGATCTTTAAGTTGTACTCTAAGTGCTATCAGTGAAGCAGGATAGTGCCTTCCTTGGTGAAGCTCCTGATTAAAATCAGGAAATGTTCATCTGCGTCTGTGATAATTTTTTTTCTTTATCTTGTTTTAGCTACCTAAAGCATTCTAGAAGACCTTTGTCTTCACCTAGAGTTTCAGATTATACTCAATGTGCTATAAATAGGATTCAGTGTGATTCCCATGTACTATTTTTACCACAGCTAGTTGAGTCACAGGTCAGAACTAGTCAACCTTAAAAGTGGCAAATAACTGTTAGACTATTTTGCTCTGCATAGCAAGATGTCATTTCTTGTTTAGATTTTTTTTTCTTGAATTCCCATGTGAGGCTTTTCTTACTAAGACTTTTTCCTCCCTATGCTATGTTAGGTAAATAGGAATTCAAAAACTCACAGAAATATTCCTCCTTACAGGATTATGCTAATATTATACTCCCCTTCAAAGATACATATCACACACAACAGAATGTTCTTAAAAGCTTAAAATGCTTCAGTGAAAGTCTTTGGTGCCATTACATTCCTATAATCACAAATGGTCTTCAGAGTTTCCATAACTTGAATTCTAGAATTTTAAGTAAAAATAACATGTGTTTAAAATCATTAATTTAAAAACAAATTCATAAATGCCACATGCATACATGTGGTAGAACTAGAAAAGTTGCAGGTAGTAGCAGTACTCAATTCAAATGAAGCAGATTTCAGCATATATATTTAAGTTCAGATCTACAATTAAATTAATAAGACTTTTACAGCTACATCATTGGACTGTCTTCATAACTCAGCACTTGTTTCCTCTACCCTTAATATTTAGCACTTCTAGAAGTGGATACTGAAGTTTTTCAACTTGGATGTACAAGACTTTCATCACAGAAGATCTTAAGGTCAGCCAGAAAGAAAGGACCCACAATGTACTAAATTGTCCGTAACATTTTGAAGCAGGGAAGAAAAAGACAAAAGGAGTAAAGGTAATAGACTAATTTGATTCCCTCTAATATGGTTGACAGCATGGACATGAGCAGTTTCAAAACTCTTCCAAAAACCATTAAATGAGACAACAAGTACTTGCTTTATTTCCTAGGCAATTTTTTTGTATGTGACTGCATGTTATTTTGGTGATCTGGTGACTATTAAACTGATAGGGTAATTTAAATTTAGGGCAGCTCTGGCAGCGCTTCATCATGTTTCTAGTAGAAGATCCCTGTGCACAAAAAAAAAAACAAACCTCTGTGGTGTAGAGGAACTGCAGAGGCAGTTCTCTCCTGGTTCTTTTCTCATCTCCATCTCATTTTCAAATCTTAAAATGCAGTAGAGTAGTGATCATCAAGTCAACCTTTTCCTGAGGTTCTTTATTATTGGTAAAATACAGAAATTTGCTTTTGTTGACTAAGATTCAACTGCTAAGACTTTGGAATGGCTGCAATACATGAAAAATATCCTTGTTAAAGACACTTTTTAAAGTTTCTAATTTTTTTTAAGGTTTTCACTTTATTTTAGGGAATTATTCTCACATCTCTGACTAACATGATGTTTGGAATGGTAAAATATAGTGCTTATATGGCTGAAAGTGCAAGAAGAGCAGGAAATTAGTACTGTTTTTTTAAAATTGATAAACGTGTATGTATTAATGATGAGGATGCACACTGTAAGGACACTGTGATACCTGGTTGACCCTGATACCTAATAGGTCAATACCTACTTAAATAAGTTCATAAAGTTATTATACTATGTCAAATTTACAAACACCATCACCCAAGTTTCTTCCATGTTTTTTCAGCTATAGGTAAATATATACACATCTGAAGCAGGACTACATGTCTGAAAACTGTTTTCAGATCAAGTCCTAATTAAGCCTCAAAAAACCTTGCCACTGAATCTTGTTGAATTGCTGTCATATTTACCACTGAACTTTGTTAACTTGGTAATTTTTAAAATAAGTTACATTATTGTTTCCTTCTCAAAAATGAGGTGCATCACTTTGTTCATGGCACTGAGTTATACTTTGCATAACTGTAATTGTATTTTTTTATTTTGTATTTTTTAACTCTCATTTCTCTTTAGCTGGAAAACATGTCATAAATCTACCTGGAAACAAGGTCACTTCAACATTTTTCAGTTAGCAGAAAATAATGACATTATATAGTGTAAAGAAAAGCGTTCAATTGTAAAATAAAAGTTACTTTCTTTTCTTGTTAGAAGATGAACACAAAGAAAAAACAAGACAGGTAAAGTTTTGCTTGTAGGAAAGATTGTCTCTCAGTTAAAATTCTTCTCAGCCATATTTTACATCCTTATATGTCTTGCTTGAATATTTATAACATAGATTAGTCTCCATGTAGGAGTCAGCTACTTGCATTTATTTTTATTTTGATTTTTCATGCATTAATTTATTTGTAGTCATGTCTGGAAATACTCTGTGACACTTTTTTGTCAATGTTAAGTGGTTTGCCTTATCTATACAGAGCACAATGAAACACATTGAGGAGGGCTCTAGAGTTTTGTCCTTGACAGTACAGGTAGAAATCTCATCAGTGGATTCTTTAACTGTACACAGCACAAAAGTGATTGAAAGGTCATATCATTTTCAGCAAATACATGTAATCCTGTTGTCACAAATCTCCGTGCTTCCTTATACTATATTTACTCCCTACATCTTGTCACCACAACTTGTCTGTTCATGGTTAGGATTAGACTGTGGGGCATTTTGGTAAACAAGGTATATTGAAGAGAACATGTTTATTGTATCACTCTGACTATAAAATTAATCTCAATCAGATTTTTGTTTGCGAAAATGCCCCCAAAATTTATTTTTCTATTAATTCTAAAATATAAATAGCACTTCATCTATATATATTACAGGTACATTTGTAATATTTATTGGACTATGTTTTAAAAGTTTTTCCTGAAACACAAATTTTCACAATTAACTCTTCCAAAAAAAAATTAGCATTTAATTGAAATAGTTCAAATAAAGATTTAAGACAAAGGATTTTTTATCATAAGCCACCACAAAATTATTGTACACTGAGAAAAAATAAAATTGAAAAATTCAGGGCTTTTGAAGCTTTCATGCCATTTCAACTGATGTCTTTGATCTGGATTTTGCGATTAATAAGTAATTTACAGAAAAGTTTATTTAAGTGGTGTGTAAATTTACAAAATAATTAAAACTGTTTTGAAAATAAAGCTGTCGTCCATCAAGCCTTATAGAAAAATATGTAATGAATTCAGTGGTTTGAAGAGACCTGCAGATGGCATAAAAACACTGAGAAGAATCAAAGACACTGTTCTAGAAGCTAGGAAGGAATTATTTACATATGGTTCTTGGAAATTTAACTGAAGATAAGAATGAAAGCAAATAATTCAGAGGGTTTCTGCCTTTCTGATGCCATTAGAAAATAATGACGCAGAGATGTAGTTCTATGTACATGGCAGTGAGAGAGGATGTTCAATAAGCAATAATTTCTGTGAAAAAATCTGTTCATATTAAAAGAAATATAATTTCTATGCATAAAAACTTTTCTTACCAAGTTTGATAATTATTTAAACATAAAGCATAACAACAGAAGCCAAACTCCTTTCCATGAGCTACAGTGAGAAAGCCACAAACCCTGGCTTATCTGAGATCTATTTGGTCCTACATGCTTTGAAAGACATTCGGCATTTACATTTCTAACACCACAGTTGTAGTGAATTTGGAAGTCTTCCCCAGCCCCACTTTATTGCCAAATTGACCGCTGAGTCCATGAAAAGGAGCCAGGAAGCACTGAATTACAGGTCATTCACAGGTCAGGGTTTCTTACTGTAAGGCTGCTAAGTCTAAAGCATTCGTATCTTTATTCCAAACCAATTTTCAGTAATGGATTGGTCAACATACAACAATAAAAGTCAGAGTTTCTGACCTTATTTTCACTGGACAATCAGGCAGAAAACTGTCATGTAGGCTAAATGCTGGTTCTATGTAACATTTCAGTGTTGTCAAAGAAGCTTTTTTTTCCCTGAAATATAGTTTTAACAAAAAATTCTAGAGTCCTCAGCCTTTTTATATATTGATGGTTAAATTAATTTCAAAATTATAGCAAATACATCATGCATTCACAATACAACAAATTCCCCCTCTGATAAAACAGAGTACTGAGTTTTCCCAATCCTTTTTGCTTCTCTTCCATTTCACCTTCAGCAGCAGCAGGAAGGTGAAAACAAGCTGAGTAAAACTGACAATACTAGAGAACATGTTTCAGGCTTTTTGAGGTGTGCAGATGGTGATCAGGATGATGAGAATCTATATAAAATGGATTGAGCATCTCAGTTCATTGACAGTAACTCTACCATCACAAATGAATCTTTAGAACTCTCCAAGAAGAGTATGATTCATAAGGTAAGGTTGTGACAGGATGTAAGTCTTTATCAGTGACTATTCTATCTGCTTTCTTTTAGATCTGTGACTCACAAAAACAGCCTAGAAGATTTGAGATGAAAGAGGTTAGCTCAACAAATCAGTAAATTTCTTCTGCTCCAGTGCAGGATCAGCTGTATCTCAAAAGTGCTTGTGAGATATTTGTCTAACATCTCTATAATAATGTCTAAAAGGAAGGGATTCCCAGTCCCTTAACAAATCTGTTACAGTCTGTCTTTGCCATTAAAAAGCTATTATTAATGTCAGGTCTAAATCTCTTCTGTTGCAGTTTAAGCCCATCATGACTTTTCCCAGAGGATGTGAGGAAGATTTTATTCTCTTATTTTTTTCAGTAGCTTGTTGTTGTTGAAATCTCTTACTAAGGTATATTAGGTTTACATGGCCAGCTTTTGGCAGTGGGGGGCTACAAGGGTGGCTTTTGTGATAAGGTGCTAGAAGCTTCCTCTATGTCCAGCAGAGCCAATGCCAAGTACCTCCAGGAGATATGTGCCCTGGTCAAGGCTGGGTCAATCAGAAATGGTGGTAACACCTCTGTGGTAACATATTTAAGAGGAAAGAAAAACAAAATGTAGTCGTGCAGTTGTAATTGCTGCCAGAGAAGAGTGGGGTGAGAATATGTGAGAGGAACATCACTGCACACACCAAGGTCAGTGGAGAAGGAGGGAGAGGAGGTGCTTCAGGCACTGGAGCTGAAATTCCCCTGCAGCCTGCGGTGCATACCATGACTAGACAGTTGCATCCCTGCAGTCCATGGAGGTCAATGGAGATGCAGGGATCCACCTGCAGCCCAAGGAAGAGACCCATGCCAGAACAGATGAATGCCTAAGAAGAGACTCTGACCCTGTGGGAGGCCTCTGCTGGAGCAGGCTCCTGACAGGGACCTGCTGACCTGTGGAGAGAAGAGCCCGCTCTCAAGCAAGTTTTCCTGTTAGGACTTCTGACCCTGTGGGGACTCATGCTGGAGTAGCCTGTGCCTGAGGGACTGCACCCTGTGGGATGGACTCACACTGGAGCAGGGGAAGGATCCTTTTCCCTGAGCAGCAGCAGAAACAACTGTCCATTACCCCCATTCCCTGTCTCCCTTTGCTGCTGGGTAGGAGGAGGTAGACCTGGGAAGGAGGAAGGGGTGAGGAAATGATGCTCTCAAGGTCTTATTTTACTTCTTATTATTCTGCTCTGATTTTGGTAATAAAAATATTCAAGCAGTATCTCTATTTCAAGTCTAGTTTTGCTTGTGGTGTCCTTTGGTGATTGATCTCTCTCTGTTCATATCTCAACCCATCAACCCTCCATTGCATGTTCTCTTCCTTGTCCAGCTGTGGAGGGGAGTGATAGATTTGGTGGATGCCTGGAATCCAGAGAAGGTCAACCCAGTACACCTGGTCCAGCCCCTTTATCTCCTTTCCTTTTCCTTAACCACACATCCACTACAAACTTCTGTAATATTGGATGCTATACAGCTATTGTTATTTTGTTCTTTTATTAGAGACAGAATCTCCTCAAGTACTAGTTTGTAAGAGAACAGCAATCCAAGTTGGTCTTGGCAGATTTTAAGAGCAAACTAAACTGCTAAAACCTCTAATTCTTGGAGGGTGTTAGCCTACAATACTACAGCTACAAAATTATATAGGAGAACTAATTTTTGAGGTCATATCCAGGCAGACAGCTGCAAACATCTGTTGCATCTGCTCTGCCTATGCTCAGAGGTGGCTGGAAGCTGTTCAACCATGCTGCTATGGCTCATGATCTGGGGCTCTGACTCAGCACAGCTTGTTGTCTTTATTGCACCTCTCCAGGTTACAAACAGCTTGCATCAGCTTGTCTTGGAGCAGGAATAACAGAGCTGCACGGCCACCTGCACCTGTACACAAAGATATATAGAGATGTTTTGGGGCAATATCTATGTCTTTATGGGCTGCAGTCAGTGGAATGAACCTCAGTCTTCCCTGGGACCACAAGATGCTTTTTAATGCAAATAGCCAAGCGTGCACAAGATATGATAATACTAATAGCCATAACCATACTCCTAAGTAGCCTATGTGCATGTACAAAATTTTAGATAGGTTTTGCTTACATGTGTATGGTACAGCTGTATGTACAGCAATGTGCCCATAGCTGAGTCAGACACAGCACTATCCACATTCAAGGTATTCATTTTTAGATAGTGTCATAGGAATGATTCATTAATGCCAATAATATGGATTTAGGACTCTATTATGTTGAAAGGAAAAAAATCACCTTTAAAAGAAAACTGATTTTGATTCTTACCTTTTATATCATTATGCTAGTAAGTCTCAGTGCAGAGTAAAATAAGACAATTTTTTAGTTTAAAAAATATTTTGATACATTGTTATTATCAAGTTTTGAGAGATGCCTCAGCCCAAATTAAGGTGCAAATGAGACCATATGCTAAAGCCAATAGTACAGATTTCATGTAGCAGTAAATGTGAGAGAAAAAGAGATAAAAGGAAATAGCCACCTGCTATGGTGGTTTGTCTTATGGCGAGTGTCTTCTGTGGCCTTAACAGTTTTTGATGCAACTGTGATCTTTAAGTCTCACACATATTTTAAATGTGATCTTTATTACACAATGTATAATATTTTATTATTAATAACCTGCAATGTTCAAGGAACTGATATGGCACATTGTATGAAGGTAGGATTTCTACTAAATTCAGTTATACAGAAGTCCGAAAACATTTGGAAGAGCAGTGCAGCTTATATAAGTATGATCCTGTGGTCTGATGACCCTGATTGGATGCCAGGTGCCTCCCCCAAAGTAATTCTATCTAACTGGAATGGGGAAAGAAAATACAGCAAAGGTTTGTGAATTGGGATAAAGGACAGGGAGAGATTGCTCATCAATTACTGTCAGAGAAAAAAAAAAAAACTTGACTTGGGGAAATTAATTTAATTTATTGAAAATCAAAATCAGAGCATCATAAGGAGAAGTAAAACAAATCTTAAAAACGCTTTACCACCTCCCTCCTTTCTAGGTCTACCTCCTCTCACCCAGTCGGGCCAGGAGATGGGGGGAATGGGGTTATGGTGAGTTCATCACATGTTCCTGATGCTGCTCAGGGAGAGGAGTCCGTACCCTACTCCAACATGGAGTCCTTGCCACAGGAGACAGTTCTCCAACAACTTCTCCAGCCTAAATCCTTCCCACAGTTCTTCATAAACTGCTCCAGCATTGAGCAGGGTGCAGTCGTTCAGACACTGCTTTCTCCATTGGCCGTAGGTGGCTCTCTGCATCCCCATGGTCTCCATGGTCTTCTAAGAGAGAGCACAGCCACTTCATCATGGTCTGCACCTCAGGCTGCAGAGGAATCTCAGCTCCACCACCTGGAGCACCTTCTGCCCCGCTTTCTCCACTGACCTTGGTGTGTGCAGAAGTTGTTTTTCTCACATATTCTCACTCCTCTCGTGTCTGAGAACAATTACATCTGTGCAATGATTTTTTATTTCCTTGATAAATGTGTTATCACAGAGGCACTACCTTCCCTAACTGGGAGAGCCTTGGCCAGTATGGGCCTGTCCTGGAGACAGTTGGGATTGGCTCTGTCAGACACGGAGGAAGCTTCTGGCAGCTTTTCACAGAAGCCACCCCTGTAGCCACCACTACCAAAATCTGACCACATTAAGCTAATAAAAATACAGACAAAAAGCTTGCTCAAAATTCGGCAATATTCATGAGCTCCATGACCTCTTCTGTAGTGAAACATGTTCCATCTCTAAATGTAGTGCTGTTTTACCATGAGAAGCATCTTCAAAAAACATGCCTTAATTTTCCTGTTTCTCATTCTTTTGACACCAGATGGCACCGCAATATATAACCATTGTAATCATCCCAATTAATTTTGATTAATTTTGATTTTGATTTCAGCAGAAGAAAATCTTCATTAATCAGTTTGCATACTAAAACTATGTGATCGAAAGGCTTACTAACCCTCTTGCTCAATTTCAGTCTTCCAGGCAAGCAGCTATCATAGTACCAGGGACTACCTTAGTCTTTTCGTTCAACATTCAAACCACAGTTAAGCATTACCATCAGTTTTGTTCACCTCTTTCAGTTTCATTAGGCTTTATCTAAAAACACATGCTCACTGATCAAGAAGGGGAAAAGTTGTCAGATTTGGGAATTATGGATCTAGTCCACTTGCTGTGGAACCAAAATCCACAGCCATAATGAGAAAGTACCTTGAAGTTCTAAAAGACCCTAACTTACCACCTTCCAGCTCATGTACTGTAGCAGGGCCTGAGCTGATCATCAAGGAAAAGATACAGCACAGCCCCTAAATCTGAGCAAAGATATTTCTATTTTCTTTATCACTTCTTGATCATTTTACATCCTTAGCAGTTGCTCAAAACAGCGGAGCTTTCTTCAGCACATCTTGTAGGTTCTTTCCTGATTCCCTTCCACCCACTCTCCATGAAAGAGTAGCCAAGTATTATGTAAGAAATGTTATTATGCAGGAAAGAGGAATTTCTGAATGTTAACAGAAACACTTAAATTACTTCTCTTAATGACTCCAGAGAATTATATAAGCAGCCATTGTTGTTTAGACCAATGGCTGGATGACTATCTCTATACATCATGCATAAGATCAAAATTTCTTCAGGAAACCAATGTAATAATCCTGGGAGATCAGAATTGTATCAGTATATTTAACATGAAGTCTGCTGAAATAACATACAGAGGAATCACAGAATTGTAGAATTGTTTAAGTTGAAAAAGACAATTAAGATCATTGTGTCCAAGAATTAACCCAGCACTGCCAATTCCACCACTAATCCATCTCCATAATTGTCATGTAAATGTCTTTTAAACACTTCCAGAGATGGTGGCTCCATCACTTGTATGGGCAGTCTTTTCCTAAGGTCGAAATGGATTTTCAAAGCCAATCTATTAATGGCTTTAAGGACATCAACAGCATTTTCAATCAGAGATAATTATTTTAGCACCAAAAAAAGCTATTATGATGAGTCAGAAAATCTATGTTGCAAAGAAGAACTGAAAAGATGTTAAACCACTGCCAATTTTGTGTGAGGTAGGCTGAAAACTGCTAACTTCTGATCATGCATTAAGAAAGACTTAAGGGCTTCTACTGCCTAAATTAAGCTTTGCAAAGGTCAAAGATAGTTTACCTTCTTGAGTATGGCCTAGCTTTGAATAAGTTTCTAAGAATAAGTTCTCTGGGGTGTAAAAAACTGTAGAGGAGCTATTCAAAACACCATCTATTTTTGAGCTATAAACCATTGATATTAGGGCTTAAAGCCTGAATTTAAATTTTAACATTTTGGCAGAATTAATTTCTTAATAGTTTCAGACTATAATAGGAGAGAAATAGAAAGTTTCTTTACAAAACAGATGCCCACAGACAAGATTTATGACCTGTCATTTAGGGGTGTTTTTTTCTGTTTGTTTTTTTTTTTTCTTTTCCAGTTTGCGCCAATGGGGTTCACAGAGTTTCACCAAAACAAGTTTCTCACATACCAGATGCTTGTAAATCCAGAGCAGGTGTGCATACGTGTTGATTTATGCCTCTGTGAAATATGTGGGCAGTAGAGGGGAAAGAATGATGCAACAGAAAAAACCAAATGGCCCCATGTAGAAACAAAAGTCCTACTCTTTTCTATGCCTTTCCAGTTATGAGAAGAAATTAAAATAAATTTTCTTTCTCTAAGACACATGAGAAATATTGTTGTACTTCCACTGACTTTTATACCCATTTCTTAGACTGAACTTTTCCTCCTCAGGAAAATTTACTGTTCTACATCACTTCGTAAATCTGTGTACACAGCTGAAAGAAAAAGTTATTAATCTTTATTCAGGAGGGGTCTCATGTGAAATCCAGTCCTTCACAACATTTTTTCATAATGAGTCATAAAATAATTTTAATTTTAACCTGTTTTTAACACTTCAGATTACAGAAAACAGAGTGTGAATATTTGAATACTAGGGAAACTATAGCTTTGTATAGTTCCTGTAGTAGTGTCTGAAGACCTTTGTAATAGTGGTGTATGAAAATAAAGTTTCATAAAAGTCCCTAAGACTATATTACTACCATTTTTTTCTGAATTAGGGAAGATTTTAGAAAAAAGGTTACACCCCTCCAAAAACCCCAAAATCAAAAAAACCCTAAATTCCTAAATACTTAAAGCAGCTTATGTAACAATATATTTATTTCTGTATTTTATATGCAAGAAAACCTTTTGCATGATTTCTAAAATACCTTCTCTCTCATCCTATTTACGTGTATCTATTAGATGATATATTTTATCAGTGCAAGAGGAGCTGCTATGTGTGTGATCAAATTTCATTTTAGATTGAAATTATATTATGGAAACTGGCACACACTAATCTCCTGTTAGTGTAGCTGTCCATTACACAGTATAACAAAAAGACACTGCTTTTTTATGGTTTGCAGGGGTGTTTCCTACCCAGATGCTATGCTTGACCTTGGCCTTGTTGAGCCTTATAATGTTCCTGCTGGCCATTTCCTACAGCCTGTCTAGGCCTCTCCAGCTGGCAGCATTGTTCTTAAGAGTATTACCTGGTCATTCTCACACAGTTTGGAGTCATCTGCAAACTAAAAGAGACAGTTCTTCATCACCTCTTTCAGTCTACTTAAAAATAATGTTGAATTATTTTTGGTAATTAAAAAACTTCTAAACTTTTTATAATTAAGATTCAGTTATTAAAAGGACCATTCCCAGGAAAGAGTTTTGTGATAGTCTGCTTGACACCAGGCTTCAGTTAGAATACACCTTACCAAGTACACCTCTACACACCTGATCATCCACTCTTTTCTTTACCTGTCCATAGCATCCAAACTGGGATACAGGAATACAGTGACTGATAATGTCAAAAACTTTGCTGAAGTCCAAATAAAAAATGACCACAATTTTCTCTGACCCACATATTTCAGCTTTTGATCACAGAAGGGAATCAGTCTGGTCAGACATGGTTTACCCCTCTGTGAATTCAAGGTTTCTGGTTTCAATCATCTCCTGTGTGTGCCCAAAAATGGGGTCCGTGGGGACTTGCTCCAGCATCAAAGTCGGGCAACCATGGGTTGATTGTTTTTTCTTTTTGAAGATGGGTGTGGCATTTATTTACCTTTATCCACCTGTTGGTGCATTCTCCTGAACTCCACAACAACCTTTCAAAGACGAGAGAAAGCAGCTTTGAAAGGATGTTGGCCATCTTTTTCAGCACCTTGGATGGAGCCTGTTGGATCCCAAGGATTTTTGTTGATCAAATCACTCAGCAATGGGCCTGTATTTTCATTGTTCTACCTCCCTTCCACAGAAGTATGCAAGATGTAAGGTATATGCAAGGTGAGTCTTTGGGATGTGGGGGGTGTAGGAGTGGGATCTTATTTGGAGGGGGAAATAAGGGTGGGTTGTTTGTTTGCTTGCTGTTTCACATATTTTTTTCATTTTTTTATTAAGCAGTATCTCAAGGACTTTCATCCTGTTGCTCTAACAAAGGCTACTCACTTCTCTCATTTGCTGTATAATGGAAATGGAGAAAGAAAAAGGGCACATAAAAAAAAGGAAAAGAAACAACACAAAAATCTGCAGACACATAACAAAGGGAGAAAGAATTAGAAGAGTGAGCACATGTCAAACTATTTTGCAAGAGCATAGTGGGAGAAGATCACAGAGCTGCAGTCATCCACTAGGCTTTGATAAAAGGAGAGACTAGAAAAAACCAGAGAGGTTGAAAAATGACTGAATGTAAGGCACAATCACTTCAGTCATCCTGAGTCTAATAATTCTGTCCTGCCGTGCTGTTTGAAAATGGCTGACAACAACAGCAGCGCCTGTCAGTCTCTTCTCTGGCTCAGAGGTTTGAATATTTTTTCTTTTCTCAAAACCTAGAGATAAAGAACCACAAAAGATACGTAAAATAAAATGAGCAACTACCAGGCTTGGGTACAGTCAAGTGACAAAAAGACAAAATTCCAGGAAAAAATTGCAGTAGCATTAAGAAAAAAATGTAGGAAAAAGAAATATAGACTAAAAATACTAAAGATGAATGTTCCTCTTAGCACATGCAGGTATCTGAACTTCAGGATTAACAGGAGGCCTAATCAGAGCTTTTCAGCATTTGACACCTGGCACATGTACATATAGATTTATAAAATTACCTTGCATTCCCACAATTGTAGACTCTTAAGGTGAAAAGGGGGTTCCCAAAGACTCTGCCACCAAAACATCTGTAGAAGCAGATGTAGAATTGGTGCTGTTCTATATATTATTTCCTATATTCATTCGTCTTATCATACAGAAGATGGTCTATGTCTGTCAGATCTTGCATGGTAGAACAATCCTGGCAGTGAGTGATCATCTTGGGAAAAAGGTATATAGGTATTCTGATGAATTGGGAATGTGAATCTATGTCCACATAAGCCAGAATGTACTGACATTTCAAAGTTCAAAATGGATATATTTTCTAGGACAATATGGT
Source organism: Geospiza fortis (assembly GCF_000277835.1). Classification (NCBI taxonomy): domain Eukaryota; kingdom Metazoa; phylum Chordata; class Aves; order Passeriformes; family Thraupidae; genus Geospiza; species Geospiza fortis. The sequence continues at coordinate 4,878,161 of NW_005054340.1, read as the reverse complement.
TCATTATGTGCCATGAAAAAAATTGGAAATTACCTAAATCTTTGGCATAATGACTTTTACTTATGACTTTCCAAGTAGAGTAAAATGGGTAGTCAATACATGAGAAAAGGAAGGAGATGAGACAGTTAAAAAAATCTAAATAGTAATATTTAAATGGTATATCACTCTTCTTTTTCTGGAGTAAAAAGTGGATGTAATCTTAGTAAGTAAATCCTTGATTTTAGAACAGACATTTTAATCAGGATCACTTGTTTTTAGTTCATAATCACTTACCTGCTATTACTTTCTCCAAATAATCCTCCCATTGTAACTTACTCAAGAGGAACCATTTCTCTTTGTGCTGATAATGACCTGCTTTATTGTTCACATTTATCGATTCAAACATAAAACTCCAATACTTATAGTTGATGTAAATATTAACATTACATTGAGAATATAAAATATCCAGTAAGTACAACCAATTAACAAGGTGATTTATTTTAAACTTTTTTGCTATATTTTACAATAGTGTGAAAGAAAGGAAACTCAAAGTACTTTAAATATGAGTTTAAAAATTTGTGGAGATTTCTTTGCCACTATTGTTTAGTAAAAGAGTTTTTTACATGAAATAGAAGTGTCAAATATCAAGAATTATAAAGTCTTTAACTACTTTGCTTGCTATAAAAATGATTGCTCTTGCCATATTGCATTGTACTAGTCCGAACTTGGTTAAAAGCAAGCAGTTAGGGTTTTTCTTTGAAATTTCATTCAAAGCAAAGGAAGAAAAAAGCTTTAAGAGCTAAGAGTATTAAGAGTCTAAGAGCAGTTATACCTTGATTGTCACTTTCCATCCTAGCTGTCATTTTATTTAATCCCTTTGTCCTTCCCGAGATGTGACTTTGTAATTTCTTTTATAATTGGTCCAACAGATTGTCCTAAAGGTATGTAAAATAGGAAAAGAATCATTAATATCTAATGAACTACAATGGTTCATACCCATTGAAGAGTGTCTAACAGCACTCATTTTGTGAGAAGTCCAGATACAGAAGTAATTATTCAACTATATTTCAAATTTATTCGGCTAAAAGCATTGGACTGTTATATTTTTCCACTCATATGCTGGAGTATATTTAATGAAACTAATGCTATTACTCTGCTCATCTCAGTAGTGATTGAGACCTTCTGTGGTACAGAATCCTGTATGCACAGCTGGCTGCAACTTACTGTTTCTCTTTGCCTCAGCAGGCTGCCTCCTGTAAAAGGGACTGAAATTGGATCAGGTAGTTTCTATCTCTCATAAAAAAACACCTATTATTCTGAATTTCATAGGAAAGCTGCTGGGTGCATCTACAACAAAACATATGATTTTCAAAGAGTCAATAGATATTCATTCTCATAGTGAACTCTGTTTACAAGCCAAGTGTTTGCAAGTAAACTAGCCTGATCAGAAAGTCTGCGAATCATTAAAAACTACAACCAGCCAAACCTGGTTGGTTTTAATTTCCCTAACTTCACAATATCTTTCTTATATTTAAGTTCAGAAACATTGCACTGAGACAATTTTGATATTGAAGTAAAACTAATCTTTAACTTTGAAACTAAAAGTACATCCAACTAGAAGATGAAATGAGGTCAAGTAGTTTTAAACTATCAAAAGTAAACAATTTCATTATCCCCTAAAATACTGTTCATTTGTTGGATGCTGAATAAATTTTGTTTGAGATAAAGTTTGGAAAAAACTTTTGAGGAAAACCCCTCAGAAATATCAAAAATGCTCATGAGACAGAAAATTTGTTACCTATGTAGTTGAGTCACACAAATACTGCTCTTCAATAACGAAATAAATAGTAGAAAATAAATTGGCAGATCAAATATTTTTCTGATGTAAAATGACAGACTCATTCTGAAAGCATAGTGCCATATTTGGAACCCACTTATTAGATATTCCTTTTTAAAACACTATTCAACATGGATTCTTCTATGATTTTATAAAATCTTTACAATTTTCTGCTTTAAATATATATTTACTCTTATCGTCAAACTTGCCACAAATTATGCATTCTTTGATGAGAGGTAAAATCACAGGGACAAAGACTGATGAAGCCCCGTGTTATGGACTCTAGGTAATTTTTTTCATTAATGTATTATACAATAATGGAGTGAAGTTTGCAGTCACATATCTGTATAATACAGTAGTGTCATTTACAGAAATAGTCTACAAATTTTGCACAAAATTTATAAGTCCTCAGGACTAAGGTTTGCCATTTTAATCTGCCTAAATTATTCTTTACCTGTCTGCAACTTGATTTTACTTGATTTAGCTGTGACAGCAATTTCTCCTGTTGACCAGATGTCTATAGTTAATTTGTTTTGCTTTTATTTATCTTTGTGTGGTATGATGACATTTCTATAGAGGCAGCCGGAACCAGAATTTGCTCTCTGTAGAAGAAATTTTGCATCCTTAACAATGAAGTGTACAGAAATACTTGGCATTGTAGCTGCTCTCCACTCAGAAGTTGAAATACAGGATGTGGTACAGGTGTATACAGGATTGGGAAGAGGAAAGATGAGATGTGGGCTTGCAACAGGGACGCTGTGACTATAGACAACCTGCCAGTGGTCGGTTAAAAACGTGCAGAGCTGGAATGGAGCAAAGCTGATTGTTTGGGTATCAGGACAAAGAGGTAGGATCAAACATACGTAAAAGCCATAGGTCAAATAAATCAAATTTGGATTTAACATGGACTTGTGGAACAATGAAATGTAAAAGCAGGTTAGCAAATGTGTAAATAACCTCAAGTGGATGTCAAAGGTGGAAGAAGATACGACAGGCCTCAACATTGTGTTTCTCTCCATGGAGGTCTCTGGATACTAAGGATTTAGATCAACTTCTCCAAATGTGTGGACTCCAGGTCCAGTGTTGCCATGACATAAAGAAATAAAGAGTTCTGTTATCAGAGTAAATCTCACAGGCAGATTATCCAAAACTCTAAAATGTATTTGCCCTCAGGTATTAAAAACACCACAAAGCTGTGGTGATCACTACAAAGCTCTGTCATGTTCCAAGCCCATTTTATTCACCTTCTTCAAACCAGAGAAATATGTTTTACCTCTAAGAATAGAAGTAAATAATCCAATGCCCATCAAAGGAAAAAAAAAAACCTGTCTTTTTTCATAATTCTGTCCTTGAGAAGTAGATGAGAGGTGAAATAAACAACATGGTAGTGATGTTGGACACAAAGAACTCAAAGGGATATTCCTAGATCCTAGAGTCACAGGACTGTTGAAGATGCAATAAAGCTATTGTCTGAAATAAACCACTTCTGTTTGTGGTGAGACAAGATAAACCAAGATTAGTTCTTAAAAGTTTCAAATCTAATTTGAAATTATATTAAGTTTTGGCACCAATGCAAAAAAAGTGTAAGCCTATTACTTGGTCTGTGTTTTAGAAATTTAAATTTAGGAGTGCAGGCGACAGACACCTATTTAGGCAGTGCAGAGAGGTGGACAATTCTTTATGACTTTAGTCCAGATTTAGATATGGTATGACCTTAATTTCTTTCATTTTGTTATAATTCCTGATTTTAAATATCACTCAGACAAGATTATTCGTGTCTTTGACAGCCAACTAAGTGGTCCATAGGGCAGAGTCCTGAGTTTTTAATTAGCCTGGACTTCAGAAACCAAGGGCATAAAGACAAAAGATTTTAATTCAGCAAAAATCCAAAAAGTGATTTACAGAAAGTTTGCTATATATAGGGAAAATAATTGGATAGTTATTATGGAAGATTAGGTATTATTTTATCCAAACAGTTATTATTCTTTTTGTTGTTGTTGTTGTTGTTGCTGTGTATTTTCCATATTTAAGTAATACTGACAAAAAAGGGAACTGGTAACTTTGTTTTATGTGAAATATTTACATTTGTAGTAGGCGTTCATTATGAAACGTCTGACAACTTCTTCCAAAAATATCTTTCTCAAGGAAAGTGAGTTTGGCAGAAAACAAAGATTATAAGATGATCTGCCTATCAGACTGGGTTTTTTTCTCATAATGACTCCAAATTTTTTGAAAATAATTCCCCCAGTCGCCTGGCTTTTTCTTCATTTTCATAGACATTATAAACTGCTTGTTTGATTTGTTGTCATAACCAAGTTAAGCACATGGTTTTTGATCCCCTTAAAATCTATGCCACAGTAGCATTATTAGTAATGAGCATTAACGTAGGCATCTTTTCTGTTAATCTTGAATGGAGAAAAAAACCCCTCCAATCAGTCAAAGTATTTTTAAAATTGTAGTGGACATCTTTGTTCATTTCTGAATAGCAGTTGGCTCTCTGTGCACTGCAGGTGCCATCTCAGCTCAGAGCTGCCTCTCACATGCTGTCAGGAACATGCTCATGAGCCAAACAAAGTTAGTTGCCAACTTGGTGCTCAGAAAACAAGTGTGATTCTCTGTTCTCTGTGTTTCTCACAGTGACAGTTGTACATTGTTGTAGTCACAGGGGTCTGGTATGAGAGGAAAACAACATTTTGGCTGCTAGAGGCCAAGATGCTTTGTGCAAACTAACACTGACACCAGTTGTCAAAAGAAAAGACTTTTTCCCTCAATCCAGGTAAGCTAATAATGTGTGCAAATTTATTTTTTATCAGTCAGTCTTGTACTAAGCCATGAAGCCCCTTATACAATTCTAATACTGTAATTTTCTCTCTGAGTTTTGCCGAGCATTTCTTGAATCAGTATTAAGAGCTGATATAAAATAATCATAATAATATCAAACAAATAATAAATGAGAAGAATGAAAGGGGTAATGTTACCCACATCTAATTGGCACCTCAATAAGCTAGTGATGACTCAGTGAGATATACACCAGTTATGGGGTAATGCTGAACACCAGTACAGACTAATTTCATAGTGTCCCTACAGGGATATGCTCCCTTTGTATCCACACTGTGCTATGTAACTCAGTGAAATTTTGTTTTTGGTTTCAACAGGATTAAAATGGGATTAAACCCAGGAATTTTTGTACATTCTCATGGCAGGAAAATCTTGTGACTTTTTTTTTTTTTTGTGTTTTGAGGATCCAAGAACAAGACCATGAAAAAATCCTCACACTTGAAGAACAACCTAGTACTACTCAAAAATGAGATACTTAAGGAACACTCATTTTAATATTCACAACTACTATTCCACTTAAACATATGACTCTGAGGACATCTACAGACTTGTGCGCATTTAAATGTTAACATAATTTCATACTTCAGCTCCAAGGACTCAATCTCCTCACCTCAATCCCAGCTCCAGGTTTCCTGTGAAGTGTGGTAGACTCCAGAATTTAGGCTGTCACAGATTAATAATTCTCCACACAATAACTCTCTGCTATGTCAAAAAGGAGTTTGAGATGCATCTCAATAAAGGCTGTGATGCCTGTGATGAGAAGAGACTTGAAACTACTTGGCTTTACAGAGAATAATTATTTATTTGATGGATTGAGAGGGTTAGAGACCTAAGTGATCTTGACTTTTTAGTCTTGTGATGGGACATTTGCCAAGGAGATGGGTTGTGGTCTTTGCTTGAATATATTTTCAGTTATTTTACATTAAATAACCCCTAGCCCTTTGCATTTACCCTATATCAAATAGTTAGTCAAGAAAGTCAAGCAAGATGTGAACGCTCATGAGTGCTGTCATCACGAGGCTTCAAAGTTGTGATCCTTATCGCAACTTTTACCTAGGCCAATGACCTTAAATAAATTTAGATATGCTGTATCTGGACAACGGGATGCCAGCAGCTCTTGAAGAGTCAAAATTTTGATCTTTCATAAAATCTTTCTGCTGACAAACAGGCCTTTTATTAGTTGCAAAAGCTACTTTATATTTGGGAAGCATATGATGCTCGTGTATGAAAAGGCTTCAGCAGCACAATGGTGCTCAACAGATGCTCTACAGTATTCTGGCAGACCAAAACTCTGTGCATGTAAGTAGCTGCCTGGCACAGTCTGTCATAATGAATTTACTTAGCCTAAGAGTTTTTCATATTACTAAGAATCAACTTAGGCAAGATGAAAGTATTAAAGAAGATATGTTTCCAAAACCGTTCCAATAACACAGTAAGAGTTAAAAATATATGATTAAGATTTACATTTAAAATTTAAGCTATGTAGACTGTCTCTAAGTTTTTGAGGCTATACTACTAGCTCTAGAAGTCATACAAAGGTGTAATGTCCTGAATAGTTCTGAATATTTCCTATTCTCATAGTGAAAGAAGACTACTCTTCATAGAGTGTCTCTGATAAGCCCCTAACTTATCCTCCAAAACAATGGCATACTCATTTGTCCTTCACAAGAGACAGGGAAAAGCAGACCTGTGATGGGGCAGTGATGCAACACATCGTAGTGCAGGGCATTCTATTATTTTTCCTTTCTCATCTGGTCTGGTCTGATCTCCTCTCCTTAAGACCTCTTAAGATTTAATTTTTTTTATCTTAATCAGACTCATCCCAGTGCCTGGCCTGAGGCTGTTTTCCTCCACATACCAGCTGCATAGAACACGGCAGTATTACTCTGCAAATTAGATGCCATGAGAAATATTTATTTACAAGCTTCTTTCAATATTTTGCATGTTTGGCTTCTGGGAAGCCTTATATAAAGACTTAAAATAAACCCTGATGTGACAAATGTTGACTGCTTTGCTAGATCTGGGAAAATCTCTCTGGGCCAGGAGGTGTTTACAACAGAAAGAAGAAAAGGTATTCTCACCTATTCTTTGAGGGTAAATTATCAGTAGGAATAACAACAAAATAGATTTATTCCATGCCTTCTCAGGGGAGGGATAGTAAGTAGTCACACGTTTTTCATAATCAAATGACAAAACATTCAAACTATTGAATAAAAACAATCCAAGTCAGAGCATTACAAGTGAAATAATATTTCCTTTAGAAAACAAAACAACAATCAAACTTCAAGTGTGAATTCCAGGAGATGTGTAGGCTCTGATTCCCCAGAAGACAGCAGCCTTCCCTTAAGACTGTGAGAAAGAACTAAGTGGCAGGAAATAATAAAATTTAAGACATATTAGTTTCCACAAGATTTATCATCGACTGTGACTTCCAATCAGAGCTCTTGCACTCATGAATCCCACTCCAAGATATTACACACGTTGTGCAGTACCTTGCTCACAACTAGGGTAAAAGTAATCTACAATTTTGAAGCCGCTGCAAAAGTTTGTAATATCTTTTATGATTTCATCCCCACATAGTTGGCACCATGAGACTGCAAAACCAAGGATTGTGAACTGTTCTTGCATTTTTTGAGATGTAGCATTCAGAAGGCCTTTCTTCTTTGATTAAAGAAAAAAACCAAAACAAAGAAATGGAGAGAGAGAGAAGAAAAGAAAGAAAGAAAGAAAGAAAGAAAGAAAGAAAGAAAGAAAGAAAGAAAGAAAGAAAGAAAGAAAGAAAGAAAGAAAGAAAGAAAGAAAGAAAGAAAGAAAGAAAGAAAGAAAGAAAGAAAGAAAGAAAGAAAGAAAGAAAGAAAGAAAGAAAGAAAGGAAAGAAAGAAAGAAAGAAAGAGCGAGCAAATATTAAAGAAACTCAGTTCAACTAGCAGAGGAACAAATTTACTCTATCCCAAGACACCACAAAATGTCTTTCATGATTACTTCACTTCTCAATGCCATCAGGAGTTCATTTTCATGCCAAAAAAAGAAAACCTCAAGCCACTCAAGAGTGACTGTACAGAAGGACAGAGATCTGTTATATCCAAAATCTGATAATTTTTTTATGCATTCTAATCTCCAGACTTACAGTCATTTGAACAAAATGGTGACTGATGCTGACAGCAGCTCATTCATCCAAATTGTACTCAGTGATATGAAACAGTGATTCTTGACCCTGCTAAGCTGGAGAGCTCTAATCAGTAAATTGCCAAAATCTGGAGCTGATTTAGGACATGAAAATTCTTTTCATGTGCACTACTGCTAGAATCTGAGTGAATCTGAATGAGCTTAGAGGTATTATTTGTGCAATGTTGGTGTGCTTAGGTCACAAATTTGTACTGCAAACTTGCAAGTGTGTCATTGTGGTTTTGTGATTTTCTTTAACATCAGCAGGATAAAGTGGTTGCTGATCAGTACATAGGCAAAAGATTTTGTGAGCTCACTACTTTCTGCAGGCGACAGCCTGTATGAGAAAAGCATTGCAAGGAGTACAGAGGAAGTTGATTCTCTAGGGATTTAATCTCTAGTGATCAGGAAAAACTATTTTTATTTCACATCTGAAATTCAAAATTTTATATTCATGCTTCATGCTCTTATATGTATCATCTGATCATGATTTTCAAGACTGATTTTTGCTTCTTATGTAGGTGCTAGAGTTAAAAAAAATCTCCCTGAATGTGACTACAAAACTAGTCATGAGGTGCCATACAGATCACATGTTTCAACTCTCTCCCTTTTACTTACAGTATGGCAAAAGATAGCAAGAATTTTGAATATACATTTCATTAGAACACATAGTCACATATACTGCATCTTATTCCAAAGGAAATATATCAATGCTCAGTAGGCAAAATAAAAAATTGAATATTTGAAAACAAGTTCTCCAGTGATTTTTTTAGGAGGAGACATTTTTGTCAATCCCTCTTTTCAAGTTCTTTATTTATTATCATTCCACAGTGACTCCTGTAAAGCAGGGAAAGCTGTTTTTTTTTCTCACATCTCAGTCTAGCTTGAGATCAGCCCTGGACAGCAATCAAGCAAGACTGTGAAGGAAACAAACCACTGTGCTAGACCATTTTGTACAGTATGAAACATGAACCCCTATCTTAAAATTGTCATTTCTGATACCAACATTGTCCTATCCTGGTCTGCATCCAAAGCAGCGTAGCCAGCAGGGCAAGGGAGGGGATTCTTCCCCTCTGCTCTGCTGTGGTGAGACCCCACCTGGAGTGCTGCCTCCAGCTCTGGGGACCTTTACACAGGAAGGACATGGACCTGGAATGAGGAGGGACATCAACTTGATTAGAGTGATGGAGCACCCCTCCTAAGAAGATAGGCTAAGAGTATTCGGATTGTTCAGCCTGGAGAAGAAAAGATTACAAGGTGACCAAATTATGGCCTTCCAGTACTTGGAGGGAGTCTACCAGAAAGATAGAGACTATTTATGAGAACATGTAATGACAGAACAGGTGTGAATGATTTTAATTTGAAAGAGTAGGTTTAGATAAGTTATAAAGAAAGTGATTTTTAGAGTGTTAGAATGAGGGTGTTGATGCACTGGAACAGCTTGTCCAGAGAAGCTGTGAATGCCTCATGCCTGAAAGTGTTAAAGGCAAGCTTGGATAGATCTCTGAACAACTTGATCTGGTAGAACATGTCCAAGCCCAAGGGGAGCGGGGTTGGCACTAGATGATTTAAGATCCCTTCCAAGCTGAAGTATTCTATGATTATCCATGACATGAAAAATCCATTTACATAAAAATTACACAAGAAAAGATGCAGCTGACAGTGTTCTAATACCTGAGGTATGGTTACAATAAACCTTTTTATTGTTAATCTTGGTTCTGTAGGACTAAAAATATTATTGCATTGCAGTGGATTCTCAAGTTACAAAATTATTTAAATTTTTTTACCATGAAACCATATAAAAATTAGGTGGTTAAATCTATTGGCATTTTAACTTGGAAAGTTAATATTTCCATTCTATTCCCATGAATCATCTGAAATCCCTCTTATGCTTTTAAATATGAGGAAAGATTCATGTAATTCTCAAAGATGAAGTTTTAAGTGCAAAACACAAGAAAACAAATGCTAATACGATTCTTTATCCTGCTCTAGCAGGTGTCAGTTACCACAAACCCCATCTGAAATGTTTCTATACCAATGCACAAAGGAGGAACAAACAAGAGGAACTTGAAACTTTGGCCCTGTGTCTGAGACTTGACATCATTGGCATAAGCAAAACCTGGTCCTGTGGCGGGACTGTATGGAGCCCATGGTGCACAATGGCACGATTGAGAGCCTCTGGTTAAGGATTAAGGGACAAGTAACTAGTGTGGATGTCATTGTGGGAGTCTACTGTAGACCACATAATCAGGATGGTGATATTGATTAATTAATCTTTGAGGAACTAAGAGAGACCTCTAAATGAACTGCCCTTATCCTTAAGAAGACTTCAGCTTGCCAGAAATTAACTGGGAACAGCACAAAACTGACACAAACAGTTACAGAAGGTTCCTAAAACACCTAGACGATAACTTCACAGTACAAGTACTAAGGGAGCCAACATGGAAAGACACATTCCTTGATTTTTCACTTGTTAGGGTCTCATGAGGGAAGTGGTGATTGGTGGCCATCTTGGCCAGAGCAACCACAAAGCAATTGAGTTTAAATACCTTCTGACAAGAGGAAAAGTGCCACCAAAACTCCAGCTCTGGACAAGAGGAGATCAGACTTCAGACTGATCAGGGAACTAGTGAGTAAAGTCCCCGGCAAAACATTTCTGAGGCTCGAAGGGCCCCTCAGTGCTGATTATATTTTAAGCACCACCTCCTAAGGGCACAGGGGTAGGCAATTCCAAAATTTCAGAAGTTAAGCAAGAAAGGCAGAAGGCTGTATTGGCTGAGCAGGGACCTTCTTTTGGATATAAGGCAAAAAAAAGAGGTGTATACCCAATAGGACCAAGGTGAGGTGATATGGAAGGAACACAGAGATGCTTCTTGCCACTATGTGGATAAAATTCATGTGGTCAAACCTCAATTGGAGCTGCAGCTGGCCAGAACTGTGGGGGACAATAAAAGGATGGGTTTTTTATATACATTAATGGCAAAATGCAGTGCAGAAATAAGATAGGCCTGTTAAAGGATGGGGATGGTCACTTCACAAATGTGGACATAGACAAGATGGAGTTGTTAAATTTTTTCATGGCCTCTGTTTTCAACACCAGTGATGGACCAAGGTAGTGCCAAGCCTTGAGCTGTAGGACCATGGCTGTGAGAATGATGAACCTGCATTTGACATAAATGTTCTGCTATTAGGATCTGCTTTTCCAGCTGCATCCATGTAAGTCTGTAGAGCCTGAATGGGCCCCTCCAAGGCTACATAGAGTTTTCCGATGATATAATGAGGCCTCTCTCAATAATTTTTGTATGTTCTTGAGAATCTGGAGAGGTCTCTGTTGGCTGGAAGTGCTTTCATCAGAAGATCTAGCAAAGTTTTTGGGAGTTACTGGTGTTTTCTATAGTCTGATTGGTGTTTCTCAGGGCAAGTACAGAAAAGCAATAATAAAAAAATCTTATTGTTATTGCTTTCAGTATAGAGTTTTGAGTTCTTCCACTCATATCTTCTGTGCATTTACCCTTATTTAAGTCAGAACATAATGTTTTAAGGAACCTTGACCTAACATGGGGCTTCTCCCTCCCTGCAAATGTATTTTGTTTTGTATTTAAAGAGAAAGAAATTATTTTTTGCAATCATTTTTATATTAGTGCTTGAGAGAAAATTTTACATGTAAAGGATATTGGCATGTCAAAGATCAATTTAAAACAGTGCCCTAGAACCAAGCCAATCAACAGTGCCTCTCTGCCTCAAGAATATGAAGATGGAACTTCACAAAAACACAGAATTTGGTCTTATTGCTGAGCTTAAGTAGAGAACATTGATTGAGCAACTGAAGTGGTTTAATATTTGACAAGGACAATTGAAAAACTAAAGGAGTAAGAGCTAGCAGAAATCATTGTAGTTAAGGATTATAGATTTAAATTATTTAGAAAAGACAGATTAAAAAATTCAACAGCTTTCCTTTTTGGTTAACAATTTTTCAAATAAATGTTTTCAAAAAGCTTATAATAACATAATAACCTATAGTGTATTCATCAGCTTGGTGTAAATTTCACTACTGCTGATAAACTTACAAATGTAAAAATCTAACAAACCCCAGAAAGTTTGGTATTTCAGAGAGACACATAGAAAAAGAAAAATATATCCTAAAACCTTTGTGTTTTGTCTAAATTTCCCTTGAAGTCAAAGATTTAATTAAGGCCTGACATTCTTTAAGGAAAGAAACTGAGTTCAGTGGGAACTCAGATTGTTCAAACTCTCTGAAAAATGAAGTACTTACCAATCTGAGTATATTTAAAGTGAATATTTCAGATGGAAGTATTCCACTCTCTCCTCCACCTCAGTGGTTTGCAGACTTGATTCTTAGACTCTCTGTTTCCCAAAATGTAAAGAGGCCACATTGCTGTAATACTAAGATGTGGAACATCTCTAGCTATTTTTCTGCTGAGCTACAAAAATCTGTCCACAAAATAACTTGGCCAAGAACCTTAGCCTTATGAAATCCTTGGAAGCTAGTAATTTCAATTTATTTCTCTGCAGGGTTGCTCTGTAAACAACACAGAATTGTCTGCCTGTGTTGATTGCAGAAGAGTATACATATGGTTAGCTCTTCATATGTTAAGAGTCAGCAGTACTCATTACTAGGGATGATTATTAGCAATGTGACATTTTTTGTTTTCTTGCTTTGTTGACTTAAATATTATTGTTCTGATTCTAGCCAGGACAGGGTTACAGTAGCCAGGAGGAGATGTGAGTAGGTTATGGATATAATTCCACACCACCTCATGTCATTGCTGGGAGTTTCTTCTGGGAAGAAGGGCTTTTTTCTAATCAGAGTGGTGTGGCTGTGGGTGGGCTGTGAGCTCTCCAGTGAGCTTTTTGCATGTGAATCACTCTTTGTACACTTTTGATATTAATATTGTTGCTGTTACTGGTTTTTTTTTTCTTATCTCCTTGCTGTTTCCAGTAAATTGTACTTATCCCAGCCTGTGATGTTTTCCATTTGTGCCTCCAATTCTGCTCTCCATCCTGCAGTGGGGAGGGGGGTTGCAGAAAGGGGGAAAGAGCAGTGCATGGTTTCAGCTGGAGCACTAAATTGGAGAATACCATTCCTAAACCAAAACAATTATTTAAAAGGATTGTCAACAATAAATATAAAACCATTTTTATTGACATTGTAGTATGTGCATTCTTTAAAAAGTACAGCCGTTCTTACGAACCTTCATAAATATCAGATGTAAAAGGTAAATAAAGCAAAAGCCTCTGCATTAAAAAAAAAAATTAAGCCAGAGAAACCCCACAGCAACAAAACCAAATGTTTGAAATTTGTGTAAATATTCCTGATGAATTCTTACATCAGCATTCAACTAGCTATCTTCCAGTTCAAGAAACCAGATTTAGTCATAGTTTTGTATTCCAATTTTGAATAACACCAGGAGACACAGTAAATTGATCAGCATTTTGTTCAAGGACACTGTCTTTTAACATAGTTCTCTAGCAAGTGATCACTGTCTATATCTACTGACCAAAATGTAATTTAATTAGAATTTTGTTGCACTATCACAATTTAAAAGAGGAAAAGGAAAAGAAAGGAGGGGCAAATCATCAGGAACATGATAAGAATTGCTTAACAGAACCCTTCTTCTCTCAAATGTATGCAAATATGTAGCAAGCCATTTAGTAATGCTGGAAAGAAGAAAGAATATGATGATAATGACATGGCCTGCAGCTTTTTTTTAATGAATACATCTATCAACTATCAAAATGAGAAGTCTTTCAGTTACCTATACAGTGAGTGTTCTGGTTTAGGGCAAAATTTGGGAGAAAACCTCTAAGGGGTTCCTCTAGAAACAAATTCAAGTGATCCCTCCCCAAACTAGTTTGGAAAAGTATTTTCTTGGAGAAAAGTGGAAAAAACATGTTTATTTCACCAGCACAAAAAAAAAAACCCAATAAGCAATATTAAACAATAAAACCTCTTGCCTCTCTGAAGAGATAAGAAACTCAGCAAGTCCCATTCGTGGGCTTGGCTCACTCAGTCTCTTATCAGTCCATCCAGCACAGGAAATGCTGCGGCCCAGGCCCAGCCCAGTGGGCCACCGGTGTGAGCTGACAGTGCTCTTCTGGGTGTCCAGTCCAGAGCAGGTTTGAACAGGTCCAAAGGAAAGAAAAAAACACAGTCCACGGAACTTCTCTACTTCAGCTAGTTAGAAACTAACTAAAAGCAAAGGAGAGCTCTGTCCCGCTGTCTGTCTGTCCGCAGACAACACAGTCCAGGAGAGGATGTGGGGGAGTAAGGGCAGCTTCTGATAACAAACTCCGCACCTCTTCTCTCCCCTGCTTTGCTCTCAGAACCAGTCTTATTAAAGGTGTGAAACTTACTTCTGGGCTGAACAGGTGAATGGGGATACAAGCATCATAAAGTCACCCCAGGACAGTGAGTTATTGACATATTTAAACAGCAGACAGAGGATGGTAAGGAACAGCTGCATAGCACCTGCTGCTCCCTGCAGTGACTTGTGATGATATCAAATGAAGAAAAAACCATTAGTCTGATCACAGGATGTTTTTTCAAGGGTATTTACAGTATTATCATGAATATCTATGAGTTAATTTTACAGAAGGAATGCAAGGTACCTTTTTTGACAAGGACTTTTCAGCATAAAACTACATTCAGGCTAAACTTTAATTGTCTTTTCCTACATTAGCAAAGCATTAATGCATTGTGTAAAAAGAGAACCAATGCACATTTAAAATTAAACATGCACCTAGGCTATTATCACAAAAGATTACCTTGGATGTAGTCCTTTTCAGCAACCCCAGCACTTTCTGAAACATAGATCTTTTTACATGTATCCACAGAAACTGAGCTACTTAGGAACTGCCCAGCTAATGAGAAGAACTTGCAAAGCCAGATGGTTCTTATGTCTGGGATTTCAAAATTTATGGCAAATGTTGATGAAAGTACCACAGCTGCTGCATGCTCTCACAAACTGAGCCATGACTGGGAACTGTCATGTTTTACATCATAATATCCCTGGAAAGCAGAGCACTTTCATGAGTTCTTTGTAGAGAAGGGTTTTTTAGGTGCCAAAGGTAGAGAACTTATAAGGAGAAGGGAGAAAAATAATTACGATGTGTTCAAACTTAAATATGGCAGAGAATGTTTCTGGAAAGTCAGCAATCATCTGGAGACAGAACAATGCATGCAAAAAATCAGCAGACAACATCACTGAACATTCAGTCCCTTGATTCAGAGGTCAGATATTGAAGTGGTACCTAAGTGACTGTGTGTGGGAATATAGGGGATGACATTCAAATTGATTAGAAGTGATTTCAGCAAGGGCATTAAACAATTATAAGCCCATGTGAAGACACAAAGATAGAAACAGAAAAAAAGAAATCATTTCACAAATGTTTTGAGAAGCCATGACCTCTTCTTATTTAGGCAGAATATTATGGCTTGCTAGTGAAAAACAGCCAAATCTGTTTTGCTTACTGCATCTCACACACAACAGGGTCCTCAGTAAGATAAACAATTATATGTGTTAATGTTCACTGAATTTTGAGTGACAAACTACATTAACATTAATGTTAACAAACAAGTTTATTTGACACCTGACTCAGTTGCTAGCTTAGTATCTACAGTGGGGTCTCACAGAATGAATTAAGTGTTTAACCTGTATGAGTGCTCCAAGATGCAATGCTTTAGAGGGTCATTTCCTCATAATGGATTTCAAGAAAAGGGAAGAGGAAGTTTTTTATTTTAAGTATTTTCATGATAGCACATTACCATAACAGGGTGACTACTCAAGTCAGATCAAGAATTCCTGGAAGTGTATGGATTGAAGACTGACAAAAATAATGATTAATTATTTGCAAATATAAGAGGAGCTTTCAAGTTATGTAATCCATATTTAGTGTCTTTCTTGTGTATAAACATGGTAAGTACCAGCACATATTTTTTTCCTTAGAAGCTTGTTACTGCACTGACTCTACACTCACTGCAGAAGCCAGCCACTAATAATGTAAATTTCCTGGGCATAAGAGCTCTCTTTTCTGCCAGCACTGGCACAGTTGTTTGAAATGCACTGAAGTTAAATGACTTGGTGAACTCTCAGCATCTCAGTAGTCTATCTGGAAGCAGCAAGTTGGCAAACTCTTCTCAAAGTGAGGGTTAGTCTACAGTGGACTCTAGAAGCAACAAACCAGGTCCATGTGGTGTGCAGTAAAGTCAGCAACACATATAAGTTTTGCTGGACAATCTTTGAAAAAAACATGAGGGGGCAAACTAGCATCTGGAAGTATGGAAGAGAATGACAAAACCTCCCTTTGAATTTGAAAATTTCCATGCTTGGCATTACAAAAAAAAAAAAAAGCATGAAATATATTGAAGTTTAAAATGCTTAAAGAGAAAGGCTCCAGTTGAGATTTACTTTGATAGCCATCTGGTAATGTCTTCAAAAGAACGGACAACAGTTTTGAGATTTGGGGTTTTTTCTGAGAATGTTGTTGTAAGAAACAGAGTTTCCATAATCTTCTCATTTTTTTACTGTAACCATGTATGACTTTAGCATATTTCAAACTTAGAACTGTTACATGTGAGAGACAGCTCCAGAATCTGCACTGTATACTTACACAGGAATGTTAGATGTTCATGTTTTACCCAGGTAATTTAGATCAATTCTCTCTGTAATCCAACTCTACATAAAAAGAGAAAATTGGAGGGAATAAGCGATTATTTCAGATACCTTCTTCCTAAAGGGATAATATTTCATATGCCAACATAACCATGTTTTATCTATTTTCTTCCAAATATAGCACAACATTGAAGCTCAGAGAAGTCCTACTTTTCTGAATTGAGCATTTACTTAGGTTTGTAAGCCTCAGCATTTTTAAACCCTTGTACATCTAAGCTGTTCCCCTAGGGTTCTTCATCTCCTAATTAAAAAAAAAAAACTTTTACATTCTGTGTGCTTACATATTTTAATACTTTCACCTTTACTGATAGCTGAAGATTGTTTCTCCTTTTTTCCTCTTCATTCATAGCTATGGCACAACATCTTTTCCCCCTCAATATTCAAAACATTTCTCTCTTTACTCCATATTTCCTTCTCAATTCCTGTGCATCAGCATTAAGTGCAGGATAGGATTGTATTTAACACTTTGAAACCCTCTCTGGGTGTCTAGGGGAGGGAAAATTTGATTCTGAAGTCTTTCCTGAGGTACTAGTAAATCAAGTTGTAGCTTAGGAGACAAAAATTTTGTCTTAGATTCTGAAGCATGAGAATCCTTCCACATAAGTGGCTTCTAAACATATCATCATCACATCAGTTCTTTAGCACAGCAGAATCGTCCACATTGTGTATAAGCAGATGATTTGATCCCACTCCTATTTTAAGAGTACCCTTGCATGAACTGGAAATTTCCTCAAAAAGAAGAGACTGCAAACACCATTTTTAATCTGTGTGTACTATGTAATGAATACAGGAGGCAACTGAGTAATTTCACTACCTCATATTACTCTTAATAATTTTCTAATCTTAGAAATATCTCTCTATCTTGAGTCAGATTTTCCTTGTTTAGTCAAGGCAAGGCACATACAGAATTCAAATTTGAGGAGAATTTAAATTTTTACTGTCCATATTAAGTAAATATGCAGACTACAAATAATTCTTCATGGAATTACACTATTACCACTTTTATGTACTCACTTCAATTTTAGGGATATCAGCTAAATGGCAATATCAAAGCCTGCTGCTCTCGACTCCTCCTGTTTATTCTTCCACATGAAATTTAAACCTGTCATTTCTTGCAATGTTCTATTTTTTCCAGTACTTCACAGATATTAGCTGAAAGCTCATATAGACTTCTAAACAGTTCATATTACTGTCTGATTGAAAGAACTTCCCTAGTTCTTCCTGCTGTCCATGTTTTTGCAGTGCACATGAATGCAGTGAAATATTTTTTTAAAAGTTTCTGTCACATTAGCTGAAACATTGTGTAATGTAAAGGCCAGACACCTACATTAACTCAGCAAATGATGTAATATTGAATTTCCAGTTCTGAGTTTTTAGTACTCATTAAAAACCATGAAACAAAGAAGCGCAAAGACCATAAAAATAGCTGTCAGAGTGATACATCGATAAAAGGGTGTGGTTGATTGTTGTTTCTTAAACTGAGAAAGTAAATGAAACTCACAAGAAGGTCTAGTATTTAGTTATTTTCAAGAATGTAGAGACAGACAGTGGGATGAAGATAGTCCCAATTTTATGTCTAGCCATGTTCAAGCTTTTTCTATAGATTACATTGTATTGAAACAGTATATGGACATAGAATCTATATATGAGTATATAACTTCATGCCATCTGTAGATCTGCTAATTGATTCTTCCATTTACAAATCAAAACAAATTTGCTATTACCATATACACTGCATCTGTATTAAGAGGGTACTTCAAATTACACACTGTTAAAACTAGTAATTGGGCCTTCTCCACTTGAGAATGGTATTTCAATTTAATTTAAATAATTTTAAACATATCTTAGTTTAGCTTTACCACATAACATATTCCAGTTCAAACTGTCTTCTCTAGGGCCAGAAACAGAAAAATACTGTGAAAACCTTCCTAATAGACTGTAATTTATCTTCTTAGGCAAGTTTCTGCGCAAAAAGCGTTTGTTATTTCTACACTAAAATACACTGTTGAAACTGCTGCTCTATCTAGGTGGAGGTATTGCTTAAACTAGGTCTAGAGTAGGGTTATCTGCTCTTTGCTTGTTGCCATGTCATACATCATTTAGTGACATTTACAAAACTGTGTGAAAGGTAAGATCTAAAGGAATTTTTATCCATATTGGTCAGGATTTATTTTTATCCATATGGGTCAGGATTTATTATTTTATAGTAAAAAAATAGCAATTTTTAAAGCCATCTTAAGGATACTTCCAAGATGCCTCAGCCACTGAAATGAGCTGGCTTAAATTTACATTTCAAAAATTTAAGTCATATAAACAAAACTCAGGTTGAAGCACATTTTGTAATTAAGATTTATAGTTTTTATAAGTTAATTTACATATTAAAGAAAATGCATCATTTCATGTATGCAAATATAAAAATCAATGTTACAGATATCAATGTTAAATCTAAAGGATTTTAACACCCATTGATTTTTTCTGTAATCCCACCTATTTCTACTTTTTTTCTACTATATTTCCTACTTTTTTTATGCTAATCTTGTATTTCATGTAAACATCCTTGCCAGTTTACACATTTTTACTGCAGTTGTCCACAGTGACAAGATGGATAAATCAGATTCTTGTTTGCTGGGACTGAGAGTGAAAGAGTAAATTTATTTTTTTTTCTGAGCAAAATAAAAGGATATTTGTATGTTTAGTGAGAGATGGAAGTGGGGGTGTTGGAGCAAGAACTCAAACCATACAAGGGATGCTAAATCCTCTTCTGAAAAGGATTAGCTTCCTACCAAGCCTATAAAATTGTTTTCAATATAAGCCTCTGAAATATCACACGTGAGCTGCAAAGTTCTCAAGATCTCAAAAGTGGCAACTGCACAGAGTATGCTCTGTGCCTTTCCAACTCCTATCTGCAATTTTGCAGTGTGAGGAACATCCCCACTGAATGAAATGAGTGTTCTTTCTCCAGCACAGCATGATAACTTTGAAATTTCAGGTATAATTTACCTAGAACAGCTGTTTCAAATTCTTTAAACCCAGGCCCATAAACAAGAACTAAGATAGGTGGCTTAAATGGGATAAGTGACATCAAGACTGATAAAGAGAGACATGAAAAAAAAAATCAGCTTGGAAACTCCTTTATGTGAGAAAGTAGTAAGGAGTTAGGGGAAAAATGAACATTAGGTAGACAAGAAGGCAAAGGTTAATGGGCAGAAGGCTTGTCCACAACAGAGTATATGCTCATCAAGAGATTGAGTCTAGAAACTTGCCTCTTGAAGCCTTAGCATATTCCTGCAGTCATTAAAAATCTGTAAAATCTATTGGAGAAATAAGTTATAACTTCATATGTGATCCTGCTCAGACATTAAGACTCTGACCCACTACAGTGGATGACAAAACAAACTTAGTCCAGGATTATTTTAATTACAAAAAAAAAAACCAAACAAACAAAAAAAAAAACCCAAAACAAAACAAAACAAAACAAATCAAAAAAATCCCACAAAACAAAACAAAACAAAAAAACCCAAACCAAAAGCCCTTTAAATCCATCCACTAAACAAACTAATGGCAGATATTGCTAACTGGTTGCAGGTACCTGACAAAGGCTTTCAGCACACTCCTACAGAATAACTGCTGTGTGCCAGCACAGACAACAGACCCGTTCTCCTGATTTTTGCCTATTGGATTTAAAACTTACAGATTATGAGTACTTAAGAGGTCCCTCAATAACTTTTGAAATACTGCTAAATGCTACCATGAATGAGACTTGGATTCTCTCCAGAGGTAAACTTGGAAGGATGAAATGAAAAACAGAAAAATTACAGAAATTTCACAACAGCCTCTAATATTCCAGAATAAAAGTATTTAAAATTAATTGTCAGTCCTAGTTGACACTTGGATAGGACAGCATACAACAGAGCACCAGATTACCCACAGTTAAAATTATTACAATTAAGGGACAGCAAGATTGTAAAATCATGATCAGGACAAACAAGGCTCAGTCCTGGATCAGATGCAAGTTGAGGTCAGTCTTAAAACACATGCTGTAACCAAAAAATTGCATACATGATTAAATAACTACATGATCGATCTATATCTATCTATCTATCTATCTATCTATCTATCTATCTATCTATCTATCTATCTATCTATCTACCTCTCTATTTACCTACCTATATATCTACCTATCTATGTCCCTATTCCACCTAAAGCCCATCAGTGGGATGACAAAATTCTTGGCTTCTTCATTAGGATATAAGATTAGCAGAAATTTTTGTAACAGCTGTAGAAGCTCTAAACAAATGGATAAATTATAGATAGTGTCATAGAAATTTTTCATCCTTGAAAAATACACACCTAAGTAGGTGAATGAATACTGAGATGCCACATACTGAAAGCTTACCCAGGAAAGAGGTTTTTACTGCTTATACACATTATAAAACAATCTGTATTTGAACCATCACATAATAACTTTTGCCAAAGGCAAATTTCCTTGGTACTTTGAGTGTGCAACACAGCAATTTAAACACTTTTCATTTAACACAGTTTTCTGTGGGTGGTACCATTATACACATGGAATCTTAAAAGAGTCCTGAAAAATATATTAGAAAAAACTGCCTTTATTTCTTTTTCTATCTACAGAAGGCGAAAAATAAATTTTCATGAAATACCTATTCAAGTTGAATGGTAATAATCTTAAGGCATATAGCTGGTATTCCCTTGCACTTCATGCATTCAAAAAGGTGAAATTTTCAGTCCATTTGAATTCCATACTCAAAGATACAGCTTGTTAAATATTGTTCCTTATGCCAGTGGCATTTTGTGGACTTTGAAGCTGCTTTTTGAAAGACACTCCTTTCCAATTAAACAGAAGATCAAGGACAAAAAAAGGATAGGTGTAGATCACTGTACTAGAAAATTAAATGTAAATCTGCTTCTAATATTGACTATAAAGTGAGAGAAAAATCTGACAGCAGATGAAACTCTTCATAAATACTATGGCTATCTTTAAATTTGCTAAGAAAGCATGCAAATCCATGAAATGCTACAGCTGAAACCTAACGTTCTAAAATTTTACAAATGAAATGCACTTTGAATTAAACTACTGGAGTGGAATTCTCTTATTAAAAGTCCCTGAGTAATACTATATAAGTAAATGTATATAAAAACTAAAATAATAAAACATCAAAGTCAAAAATATTGCAGAGTACTCAGAAAATTTTTTATCCCTCACATACTCCTTTCCTTTTTAGCTGCAAAACCTCTGCTCTGCAAAGTTCCCTTTTTAGTGCACACAGTTTTAATCTGCAGTTGTGTATCCTCAAAATTACTGCTTATAGTTAGAAAAGCATAACTAACTCATCCTTCCTTTCATTGTAGAAAGACAGAAGAAACTGAGGTTGGGAGGAAAGATTTTTCATTTTACCTTCCTGCTGGACATGCAATAGCCTACTTCTACCTCCTGCTTGTACAGCCATCTTTTCCAAATATTTTCTTCTGTATGTCTTTCCATCAAGGAGAAAATAACTTTACAAATAAAACACCAAAAACCCTCACATCACCAAAACCAACCCAAAGATTTAATAATTAATAATAATTAACTATAATTAAGAAGCTAGATGTCTTCTGTTGCAATATCTTTGCATGTTGCTGCTGCCTTGATAGTTTGTGCCACTTTGACAAAATTGTATATTAAACTGACATAGACCATGGGGCATAGTGGATTGCTTGGCATCTGCAATGAAAGGTATATGGGCAAGAAGGAAATCAGATCTACACGTTCAATTAATTTTTGTTTGCTATTCAACTGAAGGAAAAGCTGTTATAATTTCTGGTTTGCAAAGTAAAAGTTAAGCTGTGTACAACTTGAAAGAGCAGAAGTTGCTCTTTCTTTCTTATGTGGCCTACAAAGTGAATAATATTATCAGTCTTAATGAATGCCTAGAAATTATTTACCTTCTAACTGCTTACAGTTTTTGTAAGTATGAATAATGATTTTTAATTTGCTGGTAGTGGTATGGCTCTTCTTCAAAATTTCTAGAAATAAGGCTCTGTAGAAACATCTTAAAGTTCTCTAAAATTTGTCATCATTTGCAGATATTTTAATCTAGTGTTTTATAAAAATTTACTTCCATGGGCAAAAATATTGTAATAGGCTTGCATGGTTCGAAGATTTTGAAGCACTAGGAATCCAGATTCTATTAGATGAATAATTTTATTTTAAATAGCTGATTTTTTAATCAGGTTGAAAAAAAAAATGTTCTGAGGAAAAATGGACTGCAATGTGTTGTGTGCGCCTTGAAAAAGAAGCCAAGTCAAATGCACACATGTTCTTTGCCCCAGAAAGATTTCTTTTGCATAAAAAATATACTGCAAAAACAGCTGCATCCCCTAACTGCTGGATTTGTTACATAGACAAGAATTTGGAAATCATGCAGCAGGAGTGTGACTGATTTCTGAACTCCTGCTCAGGTTTTGGCTGACATGCAGCTTGTGCTAAGGGCTGAGGTAAGTTAGGAGCAGTACCACTGTGTCAGAGTGCGGGCAACATGCAGTCAGGACCATGGCCAGGAAGGGCAAAAGGTGATGATGCAGTCACCATCACTTGTGCTTGCTGTCTCCAGCAGCTATAATCCTGTGTTCTGGGTCTCTGACAGTTTCTCCAGAATCTGCTAACTGAAGCAAAAGGTATAGACCAAACTTCCAAACTGAAAAATATATCAGCTTATCCAAAAGAGTTTTTGAAGCAGATCCAGCAGCAGCTTGAATGCTGAAGGTTTTGTGCTTCCCAGGGTGTTACAAGGAGCATCCACACTGTGATGGGGGAGGAAGGATGAGCACCCTTATCATCAGCTTGGTAGCTATTTTTTTCTTCACAGGTATGCTAGCTGCAGGCTAGAGAATATCTGTCTTAAAAACATCATGAATTAGGTGATTAGTCAGTGAATTTAGACATCAGACAACTCTGTACAAAAGGAATTGAGCCCTTAGATGTTGTATTTTGTTTTCTTTGCAAGTGAGCCCAAAAAATGAAGTTTCATTCACAGAGTACATTGTCCTAGGAAGTTGAGAGATCCAAATGGACCATGACACCATTGACCATTACTTATGATCAGCTGCAACCTGACTGGAGTTAATTACCTAAAAACAAAACAAACAAACAAACAACAACAACAAAAAAATCAAACAAAACCCCCCTCACCCAAAAAACAATTCAACTGAAAATGTAAAGTGCAAAACTTTCCTTGCAACATATTTGAAAGGGTGTTGTAGTTTGACTGGAAGCTATCTTCCTCCAGTATAAAATTTCTAAGTATTAAACAATTGTGGTCTGATGGAAGATATTTAGACCCAACAGATGAACAAAGCCAATAAAGAAAAAAAGAGAAAATTTCAATTGAAATACAGCCTGTGGATCTGTTATTAAACAATATGACATGCAATATAGGAATAAGTGACATGATGGGGAATAAGCCATACAGGATAGGTTCAACACTGAGAGAATTTAACATGCAAATAAAACATCCTATGTGTTTTCATTTTGCATACCATGGAAATTTTGCTTATTGAAGATACATATTAAAGTATTCTGAAATAAAGCATAATGCTTTTAATAATGTACTGATGCAGTTTTTCAATTCATTAATCCCTTAACAGGAACATTTCTTCTTATTAAAACATCTCAAAAGATACATTTTTCGCATGTAAATCTAAGAATATATGCATGCCCTATTTTGCTTAATTACATTAAAATGCTGCTTGATTTGTTTTCCTTGTTTATTATTAAGGAATGATGACTCATAGGAAGTAATGGATTATACAAATGGAATGGAAATCCGGTGCAATTTGAGACCTATTTTTTAATCATTATTTTTAACTGTAGTAGACTCCTGTCCCTTTTTGTAATGAGATAAAAAATTCAGCTGAACTGTGTAAATTTGGTGAATTATGTCATTCTGAGTTTCCAGTATTGGTTTACTTAAGAAATAGTAATTTATATTGCCTTCAACTTTTACTGACTTCATGTTAAAAACTTTCACATTAATTTTAGCATTTAGGTTTATAGGACAGTAATTACCAGGTGTGCACTTTTCCCTTTGGCATAATATTGACCTAATATTGAATGTTAATGAAGTGTTCTATGAAATAAAAAAAAAAGAAAATCAAAGAAAGAAAAAGAAGAAATTATTTAAACTAGAATAACACAGTATTTATCTTTCTACATGTTCTATTTGACCAAGGAGGATTTTTCTTTTTTCCAATAATTATTGCTTTCCAGTAGCGTTGACTGGTCCTGCATCAACCCACTGGCCCTGGCAGAAGACTCCTCCAGCCTCTGCATTCTGGCTCTTCTCCTCACTGCTGTCTACTGGAGATACACCTCTAGGGCTCTCTCTTACAGTTCTCCTCTCCAGCTATCTCAGCTGAGTGTCTGACAGTACAACAATGAGCACAGGGTGCTAAACTGAGCACAAAGAGTAAGTGAACCAGGGCAGACAGCTGGCAGATCAATTAGAGATTAGAAGAGCAAGAGTGAGAGGCAAGGAGATCCAGAGAGGACAAAAAAGAAAAAAAGACAGAAATGTATTTTAATATGGAATGAAGAGGTTGAACTTTTCTCCAGGTAATTCCTTCTCTATGCCCTCACAGAACCATTTGTAATACATCTCCTTTCTACCTTGTTTTTTTTGGCTGCTGCATAGATTTTCTTAATACTGACTTTTGGATTCACAATAGTTTTCTACACCTATACAATAAAATTAGTCTAGAAGAGACATTGAAAGATGATTAGAGAGTTATTTGACCCTTCAAAAAGCTCACTAAATTAATTGTAGAAAGTCTTGATTCAAAGATACTACATTTTTTCAGTGCTATAGAATAGCTGTGCATGGTTGGACTGGGAAACATTTTAGTGAAGGATGGATGTTGTGGTAAGCAGTTGCCTCATGTAGTGATGAATCAGCATAGAAACCAGACACATTTTTAATGATATTTTACATTTCCAGATCTATTTCTAAATCTGACTGTGGAAGTTTTTAATCCTACAAGAACAATGCAAAAGGCAGAATGAGAGCTGATTCTCAAACCAGCTGTTTTCTTGTACTTGCACATATAAAGAGTCTATACTTTTTCAGTGTGTTTTGCAGGAGCTGTTTCCCACAAGGAAATATGGCTTTTTTATTACTAAGAGTGATAGCAGGTTGGCTTCCTAGCATGGTATTGGAATTAAAGCTCCATCCTGGACACAGGCATAGATTTTGCTTGGGCTGAAAGCTTGCACAGAAGACAGAGCTGATTTCTGTTTTGAAAACAGAAATTTTGAGCTGAACAGGAGATATTGTACGCCATTTATTTTATAGACCTAAAAATTTGATCTTTTAGGCAATATAGTGTATCAGTCATGCAGAGGGCCTTTGCACTACATGGATCCAAAGATGAGTCTTGTGTAATTTACAGCAATTTAAAAAGAATATCTATAAAAGTCAGAAATAGGTATGACTACATTAACTTCTTCCACAGAATCTTTTAGCTAAAAGTAGTTAAGCAGTGCAAGTACACTAATAAATCTTGGAAATTCATCTCTTGATAGCCTCTGAGTTCCTTAATTTCTCACAGCTCAGAAAAAAATCACAGCTAAACAGACGCATCAACTTCACCACAAAGACAAGATCAACTTGGCAGAATTTAGGGGCAGACCATTTCTTTCATTCAGCCTTTGGATACCAGCAGAGGTCACTGAGAACAAGATGTCCTGTTGCTGGTCAGGAGGCTTAATTTTTACACAACATTTCCATTGCCAGATTGATTTTTAAGCTCATACACATGGTAGGAGTCCTAGTATTACTGAAGAGTTAACCATGCAGATGAAACAAAGGATGAAAAGAGATGGTTCACTGGGACATATCATTTGAAGACAGTTGCGAGTATTCAGTGATAATGATGCTCAAATGAATGAATTATATCTACAGTATGGTAAACATGAATACTTCCCCTTTGTTTTTCCTCCCAACACTTACTATAAAGCATAACCAACAGGTATACATCTGTCCAGAAGGAATAAACTTTAGTAATTTTGTATTTATCCGACACTAAAATTTATAAAGTTCAGTTTTTCTCCCCTTTATAACTAATCCTGTCAAACATAACACTGGCCCATTTTATTTTAGAGTTTGGAAGTATCTCTTTGATACTGTATCGTTACAAGTTAAATCAACTTAAAAAAGAATAATTATTGGTTGAAAGAGCAAGAACTGAAAGAAGGTAACAGATAAATTTTTAGATTAAATTCAAGCAATGATGTGAAATCCTTGAGGCTGTTGTGTAAATGAAAGTTCATGGTGATCTCAAAAATCTTTGTAATGAGTGATAATATGACTTCTAAATGCCATGAGGTCTGAATCTTTGTTGCCCCTCCAACAGCTGGAATAACTGACCTATTTGAAGGATAGCTCTTGAAACATAGAAGGCACACACTTCAACTCAGTTCAAAAACCCAAAAAAAAAAATCTGGGAACAGACAGCCACTTCTTGCTTATTTATTATAACTGAACTCTCTCTAGGGCTGTGAGTAGACATATTAGCAGTTAATCATCTGTTAGGCACTTTATAAACATTAAATTTTTTCTTCATAGTACCCAAGGGTTTCAGCTATCTTAATTTATTTTAGGAGTCATATTCTGAGAACTTCCTAGAGGATTATATTATTCAAACCCCCATGTTTACACTGTGAGTGAAACTTAATTTGCAGGAAAATCAACAGTAATATTCCAGGCACACAGCAGTCTAGAAATCATTGGATATTGAGTGGATAACAGAAAGATGGATGCAGACAAAAAACAAGGGTTGGGTGGAGACTACTGCAGAGGTGAAGAAGAGATGGCAATGTAAATGTGTTTGGCTGATGGTTGATGCAAATTCTGCTTTACAGTTTTACACTAGATATTCAGAATCTGGAATAAGCTCTTTCCTATGGGCTTCTTGCATGACACAAATTATTACATGCATGGTACCAGCTAGGCTGGCACTGCACAAAGTATAAGAGAAGAGTTCATTGCGTTTCACCTTCTGAAGAGTCCACATTTGTGGGAAAAAAAAAAAGAAGAAGGAAGTAAAGGAGGTTCATACTTTTTGGAATGTCTTTATAACCAACAAGTAGGATTAAAAAACAAAAAAAGAAAAACCCTAAACAAACAGCAATTTTACCCAATAACTAATCTAAGGCTGCAATGCAGACTTTTCTGTCCAATTACAGAATACCACCCAAACCCATGAAGAAGAAGGTGAAGAAGAAGGACCAGACTCTACCCTAAAATCTCCATCTTGCTCTATTTATATTATTATATTCTAAAATCCTTTCCAACCTGTGGAAAAACTTTTCCATCCTGTGATATTACAAACTTCTAATCAAACTACACAACTGTAATCCCAGTGCCACCAATCTATTTTGGAAGCCTTCTACATGGCCTTAGGTTAAATGCAGTGCTCTCTTGGGGGCCAGAGTGTGTCAGCACAGAAAGTCTAAAATTCTCAGCATCCAGAACTCCAACAGGCACTAAAATTCTTAGAGTTCAAGGAGCATCTGGTCAGTGCTCTTGGCCATATTATATAGTTTATATAGTCCTGAGAGGAGAATAATTCTGTGATTCTAGGATTATTCAAGGAAAAAAGGAAATTCCCTCAGCCACTACCAGACCAAAAACCCCCAAAACAACATTCTATTTGAAGCCACAAAAAAACCCAAAAAATAGCTGGGGCACAAAGTCTGATGTTTTGAAATGGAGGGAGAGTAGTTGATACTTTTTTTTTTTTTTTAATTTACAGAGATTAGCTCATTTATCTTATGGCAGAAAGCAACATTTCAGAAATACCAGATATAAAAGGGTAATACGAAATGGAATCAGTAAGACCCACAGCTAGAAATGTTAGTCTTTGAAGAGCATATTTTTTTTTTTTGCTTCACCCCTTGTGTTGCTATACAGTTGAGGACTTTCCCTAAAACTCAATCACATATTAAGCACATGGAAAGAAGAGTTTTATCTCAGCTTTTAAGATGATAAAAGACAAATATTCATCTGATCTCCACCACAAGAGAGTCCCACAGTCAAACATCCCTTTACCATAAAGGTCCTATCTTCTTCTGTAGTCATTTTGTCTCCTTGAACAGAAAAATTCTGTTGGAAGTCTCTTGTCTAACCATTGAATACTGCTGGGAAAGTGAATGGTGAATTCATGAAGAAAGCCTTCAGGGGATTAAAATCTCATCTCTCTGAAACAGGTTTTAGTAAAGCTCAAAAAAAAAAGCACTTGTTGATCACTTGCAAAGTTTTTCATAGAATTTGCAAATGTGCCAGAAAGATGCTAGCAAACTTTCCAAACACTTAAAAAATCTTTCAAAATCAAAGAAAGAAAAAACCCAAACAAACAGAAAACATTATTGTCTTCTATCAGAAACAAACAAAACAATCACAGTGTTAAGAAATATTCGAGATACCCTTTTGCTCTCCATTGGGGCAGTAGCTTGGAATTAACAGCTAATTTTTCTTCCCTGTATCTCGCCAATTTTGCAACTTTCTGTACTTCCTGATAACAGACCTTTACTGTCTACACTTCCATTTTTCTTTCTGGACTGAACAGAGTAAATGCTCCCAGTTTTATCTTATAAAATAAACACTATCTTTCTCTGTTCACCCTAAAAATTGTTTTTTTTTTTAATCATTTACATATTGTTTTCTTTTTTCTTGAATATGACTAAACAGAGTTACAGAGAATATTTCACTGTTTTTTGGGGTTTTTTTCAAAGGAAGAGCTTTGGTAATCTTTAGTAGAGCTAATACATAATCATAGATCTTACACACTGCCTTCTATGTTCTACACTCCAAACACACAGAACCTTAATCTATTTATTAACATTTTGCAGCTTTAATAAAGAGTTATCAGTTTATTTGTAACCTGTCATTCAGCCAGGTCAACAGTGTAAGTGAGACATGACAAAATAATTAAAGCTAAGCTTTTCAAGTATTATTATTGGTCTTCAAATTCTTTGGCTAAATTCATGGAGAAAGAGGAGTACATGTCTGAACAATTTGATGCTCCACTCCACAAACTTAAGCAGTTATTACTTCTGTGTATTCCCCTAAATTCTGAAGCAGAGTAACACAAATCAACCTTGTGCCTTAAAGGAGGGTGCAGTGTGAAGTACATAAATACTCAAGTTTCAAAGGGTCCTCTCTAATAAAATAAATTCAGATTTTTACCATTTTCTGATGGTAATAACCAAGATAATGAGTGCACAAAAGACTTTTTCAGAGGAAATGTTACACTTCTGGCCTGTTGTCACTTCAGACATCCTCCTGAAATGTATGAGGCAAGATCCTCATATTAACAAAGCTGATAATAACGTCGAGAATTTTAGAGGGAAGGCATAGGTTACTATGACTTCCTGCCGAGGATTTCAGCCCTTGATTAGGACTGACAGATGACATCAGTGGAATAGTAGTTATACTTAATAAAACTGTGAAGCTTCTTAATGGAAATTTCTACAGTTTATGCACTTCAGTCTGCACTGTGAGGCCTTGACCTAAAGATTCAAAATCAGGCTTAGCCTTTACATTATAAGCACTTTTGTAAATTACATACATATCTAAGATTGCACTGTTTGTGTGGTGGCTGAATTGGCAACATAAAAAGCAGTTGCTTGCTTGCAGTACCACAGCAATCATGAAAAAAACCTCACAATTCTCTAAGAAATTATATCTGTTTTGACTTGTTATATCCTGAAAAGATGGAAAATAATAGCCAGAAGTGAGAACAAGAACTGGACTTGTACAGGGGCAACAAAACCATTCTTTCCAGCCATCCATTTTAATAAAGGCATTGGAACGCATTTGATTTTAGTCCCATTATGGAATAAATACACAATTTTGGAACCTCAAAGCTCCATGAAATTAATCTGTCACATTCTCAAAGTCTCTCTAGTATATGGCATTTTTTGAAATCTGATCCTTTCTTTTTGCCTTAAAGAGACAGGTTGTTAAAACTGAAAACGGTGACACATGATAACCAATAACACCCTAGAGAGATTTTTGCATGTATTTGCATAACTTTGCTCCATTTAAAAGCAATGATGCAAACATGAAGCAGACCCCTTATTATTTGCACATTTTAAAGACACCAACATACATTTGTTTTTGACTTTTGTTCAATTAGCCTAATCTCCTACAAACCCATTTGTAATAATCAGT
The DNA here is from genome assembly GCF_000277835.1 of Geospiza fortis. Taxonomy (NCBI): domain Eukaryota; kingdom Metazoa; phylum Chordata; class Aves; order Passeriformes; family Thraupidae; genus Geospiza; species Geospiza fortis. Next base: position 4,847,415 of record NW_005054340.1, on the reverse strand, counting down.
ATTTACTGCCATGACACATATGGGCATGAGTGGAACAAATCATCTGCAGGCTGTCCCTGCTGCTTAGCTGAACAAACAAGCTGTTCAAGACTTCTTCCTGCAAACATTTCTGCTTCATAAATCAATGGGAACCTAATGTAACATTTTCCCTCTTTATTTATTTATTTTTTTTTCCAGAGGCTACACTGAGATTCACAAGCTCATTTCTGAATGTCACCCAAAAAAAGAAAAACAAAAAGAAAAAGAAAGACATAGACCCAAAGCAGACTAATAAACAAGCGTGCTAGTCCAACTGCAGCTTTAATCTATAAAATTATGTGTTCTGGTGCCTACACCTGTGACAGATGGTCAGCAGAGAAGAAAGCTATCCCTATCAGAACTGTCGAGTTCTGAAATCCCAATGCACAAACCACAGATGGCACTGGCAGAACAGTTCTAAGAAGTAGAGATCCAGAAATAGACTTTTCCTTTTCTGTGTTGCACTCCTAAAATGTGTGGGCACTATTTGCAAATTACCTAAAAGCAAACACATCTTTGGGTTAAAGCAACTTGTCAGCCTTCATTAATATAAATGTTAGATAGTAGGTCAGGGGCATGCTAAGCCAATAGACTGATCAATTCTTTTTACGTTTCAGTGCTCAGAATTTCATTGACTCCAAGGAAGGATTGCAGCTCACAGACTCTGAATATTTTTCTGCTACACACAAGTAATCAAGGTACTGCTTTGCTCTCCAGGTAAATGATCAGTCTTGGAAATCTATTTATTTTTCAAAAATGTCATTATGCGTGTGTGGATACGGGTTCCCTGATCAAATTTTGAAGCCATGAATGCTACAAAAATGTTTGGAGGACTCCAAGTGATTGTTCTATTTCACCTTTGTGTGTGAGTCTGAGCCTCTAGATCCCTACACAGATCTGTCAAATGAAGCCCAGGACCTGCGTCTGTAGAGGTAAATAAAAAGGGCACTCGTTGCCTGAGAGAAAAGACATCATATTAGCAGGATTGAAATACATTGAATTTTTAGTATATAATTAGAAAGTTACTACTTTAAAACAACCAATACACTCCTAGCTCCATATATGCAGTGTCTTCCCTTTGACCCACCATAAAATTTTGAGTGTAAGAGGATAAATTATTATAAACAGAAATCTAAATAAAAGGTGTTGTTGGCAGAACTACCTCATCAAAAGGTTAGAAAATCAAACACAGCTGAATTCCTATGAATTTCAGGAGAGCAGCCACAGATTTAAGCCTATGTCAGTATGGAGGTGGGTATTTAATTATGTCTTGAGTGCAGAAACAGTGTTTCTTCCAAGTACTTAAAAAGAGATTTAACAAATGGGCTTTTTTTTTTGTTTCCATCAGATATGAAACAAAGACGATGGGAAGAAACAGCATGAAAGGGTAGAAAACACCAATTAAAAAAATAAAGAACGAAAAACAAATTTAGCTTTTACGTCCTAAGTGTAACAGTCTAGGGCTATTGCTTCCATGGGATTGCTGATCTATGCAGAGCAAAGAGTAGGAGGACAGGAGGGACATAGGGAGGGAGGAAAGGAGGGAGAGAAGGAAAAGTTCTCCCTCAGCTCAAGGAGGATCTCCAGTCCTTTGAACAGTGTGTGAGGTGGCTGTAAATGCAGCTCTCAGCTGGAAACTAATTTGCATGCTTTCCTGAAAGTGAGTGAAAGAATGAAGACAGAGAGAGGGAGCCCATGGCTTTGAAATTGCTGCAGGACGTGTGTCTGTTCTCCTTCCTTCATCAGTTGCAAAGGAAGCCTCAAGAGATTAAGACAAGGTCAGTTGCTGCTGATTTTGTTTCCCAACTCACAATACCAGTCCAAATCCAGCTTATATGAATTAATTTGTCTGTACATCCAAATCTTCCACTGTAGACAGCCAGTGTGTGTGCCAGTGGCATATAATCAATGTAGAAAGGCAAGGTTGCAGAGAGAAATAAATTCTTGGGAGAAGCAAGGACCAATTGCTTGTGATGCTTTGGACAATAGAAAAAATTGGAAAAAAATAGAAACACACGAGTAAGGGAACAAAGTGTGAGCTAATAGATAATAGCTCCTTTAAGACAAGAACAAAGCTGCAAAATGTTAATGCCTATTGGAGTGGTCTCCACTGCATACAAATATGAAGATTAAATGCACTCTATTACACGGCAGTCTGTGACAGTAACCAGCAGTTGATAATTAATACATTAAAAAGCCATCAGCTAATAAGAACAATCTCAGCTGAAATGAACACCACTGAAATGACAACACTGTTCACAAAACAAATCAATGCACTTTAAGCTTTACAGCTAGATTAATGCAAGTAGAAGGGAGGCTGGGTTAAAAAAAGTCATTAACTGCTGCTTTATTTCACTAATCCTAGATATGCACTCTTCCACAGGATGCTAAGAAACACTCATAACATCATCTTGACAATTATTATTCCCCTATTAGGTGGCAGCCTTACTCTAGACAATAACAGCAAATCATTTTCCTATTCTGAGGGTCTAATTGAAGAGAGGAGAGGAGGAAAAGGAAGGGGAATTTTCTGAGAGCTAGGAAATACATTCTAAACAAAAAATTCAGAAAAAAAGAAATAATAGCAGATAGCTGAGTGTACACTTTCTTAAAAAATCCAAACTAACCCCAGCAGAAAACATCCAAATAAGGGACTGTGGGTTTGTTTTCTAGATGACAATTTAGACACTAGATTTAGAGTGCTTCTTCCTAACAGTTGGAATTCTATACTGAAATTCCCCCCAGATCTTTTACTACATCCAAGTGATAGAAAATCATGATTTAAAAATTAATCTCTCTTAAATTTTATATCCCTCTTTCTTTCATGTTGTTTAGTTATGCTTGTAAATTTACCTGTGTTGATTGCAAATGTAATCCTTTAGCAGAGAGAGAAAGTGCACTTGGGAAAGTCTGTGTTTGTTAAAAATAAAGTATGTAATGGAAGAATTTAATGAAAAATTCTGCTTTTCAAACAGCTTTTTTAAAGCAATAATTCCTAAATTATTCTGTAAAGGCTTTTTCTGACAAGTAGTAGTCAAAAAGTTTACTTTGGTTCTGGTTTTTGTTCAAAACATGTCTGGCATCTGGAAAGCACAAGCCTTTGACAATGAAATTTAGTTTTAATCTTCTCATTGATTCAAAGCATGTCAACCACCAGAAAATGATGAGTTTGTTCCAATAAACAATCAAAATGAAATTGCAAAATATATCCACCTCTCCACATGAAAGTGTCTAATAAAATACACACAACCAAGGAGCAAAAACCCCCAGGTTTCAAAGTAAGTTTCAGGCAGACTTTGTCTTAGAAAAGAGATAGGCATTTGTACACAAATTATTATTAACATGTGAGAACAAATTTGAAGGGTGTTTTTGAAACTATTAAAAAAATGCACTTTCTTCATCTTAAATATTCCATTAAGGAGTTTTTTGTTCATACACTCATGTAGTTTTTCTGTTGCATTTACATACTTTTATTTTTGTAATTTATATTGCCATTTTTATTAACAAAAGAAACCTTCTTTATTGATTATAAATTGTCACCTCCACATCACTTTATCATTAATCCTGTATGAATAACAGTTTGTCCTGAACAACAAGTAGCAGAACAAACAAGCTAGTATGAAGGTTATGAGAGATAAATACTAATGCATTAACAGCTGGCTGCATTCTTGAAAAGGCTTAGCCCAGATTCCTGAGAAATGTTAAAGGATATTACCAATATAACATCCAAGTGTCAAACCCTTCCAACGGGTAGTACCACCCTTGAGACAGGAATATCTGAACTGATTGTTAATTGGTCCCTGAACCCCCAGCTTTCAACCAAATTAACACAGCTTAATTTGAATATTAATATAAGACAAAGCTGCCTTTCCTTAAAAACAGGGCATAGTAATTGCAGTAGTTTGAAAGCTGATACCCAAGGCTCAGCACCAGTCACCTGTTCAGAGAGTTGAGTTTTCCAAAGGAAATGACAATGCCTGATGCAGGCTCTGGAGGTATGAGGCCACTGGCCAGGCTCCTGTTGTTTCCAGTGACACTGTTGGTATTTATGATACTGTTGTCATCTCCTTCCCACTACAGCTACCAAAGGCAAAGCACCGTGGTAAGCACCACTGCTTTAACTCAGAGAGCATTTCTAGCATTTTCATAATAACCTTTTTTTGCCTTTTCTACTACAGCCCAGTTCCCATGTCACTGTATTCCGGTAAGGATATAAGCATTTATCTTTAAATTTAATTGTTAAATAAATTGAAGATTTTGCTTCAAAGTGGCACGGTCTTAAAACTGAAAATTTGCCAGCATGTAATTTTTCATGTTCAAATAAATACATTAACAAAAAAGTTTCTATTTTCCTACAAATGTAGCGGTTTAATAAGTAATATAAGTGCAATTTTAAACAACAGACTTTTATCAGTGAATTATAGATAGTATATATATTTCAAGAGAAAGTCAAGATGGGAATAATTGTGTGGTTTCCTATTAATGCATTTTGTGTTTGGTAAAATTAATTTCATTTGCTGCACAAGCTTTAAAGAATAAAAACAAAAGCCTAGTTAATGTGGTCAAATAATTACTATAATCCTGTGAATCTCAGATTATTCAGCGTTCATATCTCTTTTTTGTTCCCAAGAGACCAAACTAAACAAAAATATGGTCAAATAGAGAGCATTATAGCATTTATTTAAAAGATCACAACACTTTAGCTTCTTCAACGAGTCTACTGGAAAAGCAGGAACAATGTTGTAATGGGAGGGACACGGAAAAAATACGCACTGGACTTGTTAAAAGAACATAGCCTTCCAAAATGTTGTAATGCACTTAACGCAGGTAACAGACAAATGCTTCAAATAATTTAAAAATTAGATAGACCTCCTCAAGGTATTACTTAATTATAGAATTGTTTTATTTCATTTTTAAAGTGTAT
>NW_005054340.1:4825462-4842460 GCF_000277835.1 Geospiza fortis | reverse complement strand
GGAATATTTGTTTTGATTTGTTCAATGCATAGGATTGGGAGGTCAATATGTGACATAATTTCTAGCTAATACTAGTTAATCTTATCTAATTTGAGATCTAACCACTTGCTAGCATCTCTAAATGTCAGTCATCATTTATGCAAAATTCCTGGGAATATAGTACCATAAATATTGCTTGCATTAGTGAAGTTGAAGTTTCTGCTTTATTTAATAAGGAAAAGGAAAGTTCAGAGCTTAAGAAAGTGAACCTTTTCTCATCAACAATGGTGTGATGTAAGGCTAGAATAATGAATGACTTAACTGTCTAGTAGTTGTGTTAATGCCTTACAAAAATTGGCATGGGAAGAAAAAAAATTACTCAAAGGACATTGATATGCTTTTTATAAAGTAAAACTGTTTTATGATATTAACTCTATTATCTCAGCACCCTACTTCCAAGGAAAACCAACATATGAATATGAATAAACAACAATTACATTAAAATTGTCAAGAATTCTAGAACATTCTGATACATTTTGATTTTGCAGTTTTACTGTCTATCCTATCTAACAGCAGTAAATGGAGCACTGAACTTAACCCTTTCATTTCTTATGCTGCTGCAGGCTGAGTTTGCCTTAGACTTCCTCATGTAGCATATCAAAGGTTTTTGTCATCTGAGCCCAACAAAGATGACTTTTTCACCTGTGCCCTTTGGCTGGGCAGTCCATAATAAATTCTCACCACAATGTTGCCCTTGTTGCTTTGTTCTCTACTTCTGACCCCCCACACCCTCAATAGGTTTGTCAGCTGTCTGGATAGCTGAAAAGCTCCATATATCTGAGCTGCTCCTTAGTGCACTGGCAACCTCATTCTCTTTTCCCTGTTCCCTGTCTTTCCTAAGGAGCCTCTATCCAGACATGAATCCACCACAGCCCTTCAGATACACAGGCTGTCCCCATCTCAGTTATTGCAATCACATCTTAGTTTTTCAATCACACACACCACACGTGGTCCTCCTGCTGGATTACCAGGCTGTGTGCATTTGTGTGCAGGAACTTCAGAAGTGCCTTTTGACACTTGTTTCGTCCTTTCCAAAAGCCCTTGTACTCCCATCACAGTGTCCCATGTGCTTATTACCCCTGATTTCTACTTTTTCATTTACCTGCAAGCTGTCATCATCATTCTCAGTGTATGTGGTTTAATATTCTCTACAACAGACAAGCAAGACTGGGGCAAAGACACTTTTAGGCCATTACTGTCTGGTGAGTTCAATCTCTTGCCAGCAGTTCTCATTCCTCAAAGAGAGACCTGTGGTTAAAACAGCCAAGACACCACCCATGACACCAGGCAGTTGCTAACTCAGAGTGTGTATCCATTCCTACTTGAGTCCTGTTCCTTCAGTGGGAGAACTGAGAGAAACACCATTTGGCTTTCCATGTACTTATCTTTGTCTCCAGACTACTGTAGCTATTTCTTCCCAGACCTCCCTCAGAAGTGACTCACATGGACAAAATGAACAGGAGCCTCAGAGTTGGGAAGCCCTTGGCAGTCTCAACAGAACACTCCTTCCTGCCCCAGTCTGGGATATTTGCAAACAGCAAACCTCATGACAAACAAGCGTGCCTTGGGACCTCTGGTGAGATGTGGGGTGCTCCTACCCTGCAAAAAGGAACATCTAGCCATCACTACCCCGCACTTCCCCTTTGTGCTGGTGCTCTGTGCATTCCCAGTTCACTCTGAGGCTTCTCTGAATGGAACTTGTCCCTTACACAGGACATTACTATTAATGTGAGTTCAGATCTGAGGGTAGATAAGGAATCATCCTTTTGCTGCCAGATGTCACAAGCTTCATGCCTCTCCCATCTTGTGAGTCTTTATCCATCACTCGTTCAAGCATGGTCTATATCTGTCCCTCCTTCCCTTCACTGCATCACAGGGTTCAGATCTTCCCTGGTCAGGGTTCCTTGTGAAGTCCCTGTCAGGATCATGTTCATTCCCCCTGATAGCACACAGTCCACTCAATTCCCCCTGTAGCTCCTTACCCTGACTCAGGGCCCTGATCAATCTCTGCTGCTGGTGCCCCTGGAGAAGCATCCCATTACTCCTTGCTGCCATAGACTTGACTGCTGCATACCCTCCAAGAGTTCTGTCTGGGCAAAGACATACCACTAGTTATCCACTTCTAATTTTTGAATGTACAGAAGCTGTAAAGGTTCCCTTGGACTTCTTTTGCCAAGCTAAAATAGATACAGTATTTCTAATTTTCAGCAATAATTTTTTGGGGTTTTTTCCTTGTGTAATTCACCTTATAACTTAAAAAGCTTGGTTTCTCTCATGATAGACTCCTGTCAGTTATATCCTTTTTCTCTGCAGATACACAAAGGTCTGCTCTCCCTGGCACATGAGCAATCTTGTTGCAGTGGAAGTCATGAAATACTCTCCCAGAACTGACAGGTCGCAGGATAGAGTTTAATAAGGTATAGTGTATAGTTTGCCAAAAGGTAGAGAAAAAAATTAGCAAATTATTTCTCAGAATGCATATTTCAAGAAAGCAGGAAACACCTAGTTGGTGATAAGGGAAAGCCAACATACAGTATGTAGCAAAATGCCTCTTAAGCTACAGATAAACTCTCCTTATCCATGCAACTCCAAAAGAGCCAATGTGAAGAAATACCAAAAAAAGCTATTCACAGTTTTCTGTTATTTTTGTTCTTTTTAATTTTTTGGTTTTAAAACCAGTTAAAGATTCATATCTGAATTGTTTACAAAGATGATCAGTAGTAAGACATTATTTCTAAGTTTTGCTAGCTTGTTTCATATTTTTTTTCATGGTTTAAGAATGGTATTCCCCAATTTAGTTCTCCCTCCAAGCCGCTTGCTCACTGCCTCTTCAGCCCCTCCACCCCACCCCATCCCTTGAGTGGCCTGAGAGGTGAATTGGTGCCAAAAAAGGCAAAGATCATGGGTTGAGATAACAAGATAATATAAAATTTACTGAAAAAGCAATAAGATAAGAAAAGGAAGAGCAATGGCAATGATATTAAGAACAAAAGTGTATGGAAGAGAAGGTGATTCAGGCAGAATGCTGCTTCCCAAATGCCCCTTCCCTGCACCTGACAATGACCTGAGCTGGTACAGAATAACCTCCCCGTCTTAGCTGTGCCCCCTCCTGACTACCACCAAAATTAACCCTAAAACCAGGACAATAGTAAAATGCCTAAAACCATTTTAAAAAGCAGATTATTCTGAAAATTTTGAAAGAGGAATCTCCACCTGTTACTTCAAACAATCAGCTCTCCGGATTAAGGTGGAATAAATGTCCTGGCCATGATAGCTTGAAAGGACAAAATCTTTAAAGCAGTCTAGTTTGTCACTGTAGTTTAAGGACATATGTTTAGACTCTCTTTCTCCTACATTTAGCTTAAAGTTATTCTTCCAGTAGAAAGCTTTCTGACAAAAGCACTAATTACATAGCCTTTCTCGCCTACAAGCTTATTATTTCTGGGAAATCTTAAACCACTGGGGTATCACAGTCCTCCCCGAGCACAAATTTTCCACAAACTGAGTAATGGCATGTCTATTATGATACAGTCACTCACATGCCTTTCAAAAGAGATTGCAAAAATTCAGATAAAATTCATCAGAGTTTCCCTCCTAAGAGAAAAAGGAATGAATCATCATTCACAAAACTTTAACAATAATTCTTAATGAAAACCATTAATCCAAGCATATAATTAGTGGAAGTAATATAAATGAAAAATGTTTAACAACATGAGGAATAAAGACTGCAATAGTGGAAAATTATACAGAGTGCTTTCAAAATAATCTAGTTTCTCAATAAACAGGAATTTTTCTCCCCTTCTTTTAAAAAACTTTCTGTTTAAAAGAGGAAGAGATAGAAAGAGCCAAACCTACTAACATTTTCTGGTTAAAATTTTCCAAGCTAGAAGAGACATACCAACAATAAATTCTGTGAGAAGGCAGGTTGGCGAAGACTGTTCAGTAGCCATTCTCATTACATCAGCTGGCTTTAATGCTGGGAGGAGATTCCTATGAAATCCTGTCCTGCACCAGTTAGTTACATAAAACCTGAGTCTATTGGGAATTATGTGATGCTCCTCAGTCCTTGACTTCCAGGCATCCTCAGCATGAATTTCCCAAAAGCACACTGAAACAGCCTGGATATGTTGGTTTCACTAGAAAATAAAGATATTCATTTCATCTAATGGTAAACAGTCCAGATTCCATCCCATATGAAAATGACCTGGAATCATTCAAGGACAGGCATTTCTATCCCATCATGTAGTCTCAGGCACTCCAGTTCTCAATATATCTTATAGCCTATATGAATTTAAAAAATCAAAAAAACAAACATCTGTTTACTTAATAATTTCATTTGTTGGGTACTTACAGTGTGTAAAGCTTGGTGATGCTAACAAACTTTTATTTGAGATAAATTTTCCATAGAAAAGATGTGTAAATTATGTAGAACAAAATAAACACAATTGCTGTGTCAAAAAGGTAAGGTAAGGGGAAAATCTTCCTAGCAGCTGAAGCTGGAAATTTTTTTTCCTTTTTTTTTTTCTGCCAACAAAGAGAAAATTCATTACTGGTCATATAACTTCAGTTTTGACCCAAAGGAATACTTTCTTGTGAAAGCTCTTGAATGTGATTCGCTATCATGATGAAAGAAATCATATTTTTCAAGATTTCATGGAAGAGATTAAAGTTCTTGTAAAATTTCTTGTAAATAAATTTAAGGGAAGTCATAGTAATAAATCAAATGCAAACAAAGGCAAATATTGCAAGAATTTGTTTTCATTCACAACCACGTTGCGTCTATGTAACTCATTTGACTTCAGTAAAGCATGCAATTTCTGATCTAGACAGGTAAATGGACAGAGAAAATGAGGCCTTCTAAGATCTTCCTATTTATTTTTCTCATGTAGAGAGTTCTATACAGAGTTCACTGTTTTTGAAAATGCTCAATACCTCAAAAAAATATTATTTTCTACATAAGGTTCCTCTGCTAACCACCTATCCTTAATGCCTCCCAGTTTTCAAAATCAGAAACAACGTTATGTTGACCTATCCTGGGAACAAATGAACATTTCTTTGTAGGTTATATAAAGCTTTCAACTGATACAGAGAAATTCAACTGATAATTAAGTAAATTAAAACCACCTGATGCTTCATAATTTGCAGTCATTGGTGCTAAATAATTACACAAGGAAGAAAATGTTTTGGCTTTTTATGCAGTCACACAATAATTAGAGAGATTAATGGTACTAAGTGTATTTTGCAAGCATTGAGCCATTTCTGAAAATACTCGTAGCATGAAATACAATATAGCCTAAAGACTGAAGTGTACTTGGAAGACAATTACTTTAGCTCCTAAACAATCCAATATGATTTTGCTCAAGCAGTAGTGTCTGAAAAGGAGCATATATTACATTTGTTTTGTGCTTTAAGCTGTCTTTTTTTTTTTCTGTTTCTGTCACTTCTATTTTACATCAGTAGGAAGCATGCTAAGTTTGGATGAAATATCTGCTCTTTCGATGTAAATGATGGATATAATATGATTACTTCACTCAAAGTTTGAATCATGAAAGGACCTTTGTCTTATATAACTTCACATAAGTGAGTCAAGGTGCATATTATATGCATGATCAAAAAGCAGAAAGTCTGACATTTGAAGGTCAGATCAGAGAGGGCAATAACAAAAAGGAATTATTATGCATTCTTTTACCATAGGAAAAGGGAAGTAATAAAGGTTATGTGAGAACAAAACTTTCCACCAGATTCATGATAAACTCCTATAATTACACAAGAATCAAAACACCTCAAAACCCCAAGACAGTTGCTATGAACCATTCCTATATTGTCTTATATTTAAAATTGATCTCATGCAATCTCAAGATGTGTATTTATATATATTAATGTAAAGCATTGGGGAATGTGAAAATCTGCATGGACGCACTTCTGTGCTTAGATTGTACTTAGAGATATTTTTTTACCATACAATAAAACATGTAGAAATTACTGAGGTCTATACAAAAAAAAAAAAAAAAAGCGTAAGTAAACAATTTGATAACAGAAATTTTTAAAGGAATCTGAGAAACTGGCCTCATAAAATATGTAGCTCCACTCCGTGAATACTCTGTGGGAATTACTTACGGGCGCAATGAACTGGATAAGCCATAAGTCAAGAGCAGGCACTGCAATTAATCTACTCTCTTTTTCTGATTTTGTGATGACAAATGGCAGAGTGGAAAGGGACTGTACTAAGGACCTAATTAGAGAAAAGTTGCTGATGTGAAAATAGTGATAAAAAGGAGTCTGAATTTACCCTTGCAGAGGCAAAGCTTTTGGAAAGAAAAGCTAAGTGGCTCTGTGACAAAATACCCCAGTTGTTGCTATGCTGAAGAACACAAACCACCTCGTCCAGGTTTACATATCTGCAGGAGTCCATACTGATACAGTTCTCTGTGTCAGAAGCTCCGCCTTTGAAGGTGGAATACAAACCAAACTCATTCCAGTGCACAAAATCTGAGAGGTAACTGTAGGTAGTGAGCTGCATCCTAAAATTTCAAACAGAATAATGTCATGCAGAAACAGCTTACAGTCATTTCAAGACTCAGAGTAGTCTTTGTGCTGCAAACATGACTGCTCAAAATATTTATGCTGAAAATTTTATAAAAATAGTTTTTATTAATCAATTTTCTGTTAATGAAAAACATTAGGAAAAAATCACAAATTCAATTCTTAAAGGGAGGGCTTTGTCAGAACATTTTTTATCCTTTCTCTCCTCCAAGAACTTCCTAAAGCCTGATCTCCACAATATTTTATCAAAAGTTATGATGATATTAATCCAGATAAAGCAGTAGACATCAGCATAGGGACTCTGTCCCACCATCCTCTTCTGAACACTACTTTATCAAAGCTCTGAATTGTGGTATGGAAGCTATTTTTCTTAAATAAAGTTTTGAATCCCACTGATAATTTTTGCTTCTTTTCTCTTTTACTACACACAGCAAGATAAATAAGAAATATTAATGTTTCTATGTTAAGGAAACACAGAGACTTGCCTGTGTTTCAACAAATACTCATGAACTCTCTAACAATGAAGGAAGTTTCTTTCCACCTTATCTGTGTTTTTATGTTCTTTTTATGAGGATGTTTATAAGCTGTCTTTGGTAAGTAAAGAAGACCTTGCCTTCCTTAAACATTCAAAAAGCTTCCCACATAATTTATGATGGTAATATATTCCGTAAGGTCTTCCTTTGTTGATGAATATAACAGTTAATGGAAACAAGCTTTTAGAGGTTTTTTTACACTATGCTGTTTCTTAGTGAAAGTCAACTGAGTTTAATATTTCTTTTAAAAGGTAGGTTTAAGATGAAATTCTGTTGACTGAGAATATTTTTTCCAATTATTTAACCAATGCAACACCTTTTACATGCTTCTTGCATGGTGTGTCAACATAATATTACTACCAGGAGAAATAGCAGAAAAACAATGAAGACATTGTATATGTTTCACAGCTTTAAAAAGCTTTTAACCAGATCTGAAGATAAAAAGTATTACTATGGCCTGTAGATGTGCTACAAAAATGTCTTGGAGTCATGAATTTTACTTTCAATACAATGTTAAATACAAATGACAATTAGGAATATAGATATGATCAATTGATTGATCAATTAAGCAGAAATACCCCACTAGTAGACATACTAAGACAAACAGAAAGTTTCCTTAAGAAAAAAACCCTGCAGATTTAAAGCAGATATTACAGTGGTAAAAATCTAGGCATTGAAATATATGTTTTGAATGTTATTGACAATACAATTCAAGGAAAGCGGTGGGTTTTGACCATCTAACACATCATGCCCATAAATCATCATGTTTGGTTTTCTCCTGTTGCTTTATTTTCATTTCTCCATTTCAGTCCTGCTCCTGACACTAGGGGCTAAACACAGAATATATAATATAAGGCTTTGGACTTTTAGTAATCTTAGGCAGGTTAGGTAGGCAATTATCTTGGGCCTGTTAGTAGGCATCTCTGACCAGGTGGTGGCTTTTTGTTGTGTCTGTGTTTGCAGAGAAGGTGATTCCAAAGTAGATAGAGAGAGACATCCTGATTCCCTTGTGGTTTCAAATCACAGTATAAAACTGTACTTTCTGGTGAGATGATTTTTGTTTCTGTTCATACAGAAATGCACTATTGCTCACAAGTACTGCATTATCATTCTAGTCTTAAAATAATGTGGAAGATTTTCACAGGCTATTACATCTGATTCATAGTTAAATTCAGCTGAAGTCCTTTCCTCTAGGACAATTCCACTCAGGATGTAACTTGTGGATGAAATTCTGCAAACCTACCTGTACAATAGCAATACTTAAAAATCTGAGTACAAAGCTGTTAAACAGTAACCTAACTGCAGGCGCTGGGTGCTATAAACAACTTGCTGTGGGAAGTGCACAGGTGGAAACAAAAAGCTACAATGATTCACAGTGGTGACTCAAACTATAATATAAACCTATAGTAATATCTGAGGTACAGAATATAATTCTTAAAATGTTCAACTCCCACTGATACATACAACTGAAAGACTCAGCATCCCCAGCACTATTGATATACCTGACCACACTGTCTTCAAATCAAAGCCAAAAATTTTACTATTTTGCTCATAAATCTCAGTATAAAGGGCAACATGCTCCAAACTCGATGACAGAATTTCCTGATGGGGTAGAATTCTCTTAAATTAAGGCTGTAAATGTTTTATTTCAGCATTCTTCAAATACACCCAGAGGGGATGCAGAGGATTAATGAAGTTCAGATATCTGTGCTTGTGAGAGCAGATGTTGCTTCTCATACTTGGAAAATCATAAGTTTTCATGCCAGGTAATAGGATTTTTTTCTTTAAAGAGTGTGTCCTAAAACTGTAATCTGTGAAAAATCCTGGTACATAGTACTCCAAAGAGACGGCACTATATCTGTGTGTTACACACACCAGCTGGTGGATTTGTTCAGTTATAAAGATTTCAAGGAACAAATGGGAGGACACACACGGCTGTACATTCTGTAACATTCCCAAAGACATTTTTTAATCCAGTGGGATATAAACTTCATGGTTCTTCTCTGGGAACTACATAGTTTGCTTTGAAATAGACAAAGGCTGAAAACATCCTAGTGCAAGTCTACAGCTTTCTTTAGCAGTTCAGAGCATCAGGCTAGATGTTAATCAGAGGCATCCATCACTGCTGACTTCCTGAAACAACAGTGTTCTAAACATCTATCTGAATAGTGAATGTTGTTGCCAGTTTCCCAGGCTGATCCTAGCTTATATTTATGTATTATGTCACATTCTCACCATTGTTTCTCAGTCAGAATGCAAAGCTAAGAGATAAACAAAGGTGAAAGACTTCAGCCCTTGGGAGATGGCACTAAAATATTAGCTTTCCTACCTATGAATCAGTATGAAAATTTTGCATATTTCCCTTCTCTTTTGCAATTATTATTCAAGCCATTGAGGGGAATTGAGACAGACAGCTGCAAAGGCGTAAACTTAGGAAAGGTGAAGGTTATTTAGGAGCACTGCAGAAAGCTGTCTTCACTGTAAGCAAGCTAGAATAGGAGGAGTTAAATCTTGCAGTCAGTCTTTAGATGATTTACATATTGACTTGGGAATTTACACTGAACACAGAGTCCTAAATTTTGAAAAAAATTATTTTGAGAGGGTTTAATGATCATCCTTAGTAGAATAGTAGAATATGAAGTGAGATATATTCAGACATTAATGGAAATCAGATGGCATTTCAGGGCCAGGCATATGTCAAGGTGGTTTGTAATCTTAGGATCTCATGAAAGTTGAATTTTTATTGAATATAGAAATGTCTTTTCTGGGTTTTATCTGTTTTAACAGCAATAGAAACACTTGAATATCATATTGAACTCATTATATAAATCAACTTTCTACACTGCATATCAATTCAAGAGACTTTATTTGAAACATCCTCAAATCCCGTGATTGCTTCAAGACAGAATGCCATAAAATAACAGACATCTATTTTACCCACATGCTGCAGTGCTTGTCATCCTGCCATGTCTTTTAGCTCCCATGACTGAACTGTTCAGTTTTTAAGGCACTGATTTGGAGCATGGCATTTTTAACACTGTGCCAAAAAGTTACATTTCCTTCATATTTGTTGCTGAGTTTCAAGGATAACTGAGAAATAGTCCACGAATTTTCCACGCTGAGTTTTGTCAGTGAACTGCCTCATAATTATCAAATACATGGGAAATTTCACAGCTCTTTGTGGCTCTGCTTCTGTCTTAGGTGGTCTCAGAAGTGAAATGATGTGTAGCCTCTCTACCATGTTTTGTTTTTCAACCAGAGAATTCCTGATTTAAGGAGCATTGACTGGTTCTAACCACATGCACTGAACAAAGCTGTAGCATTGTGCTTCATCCATAAAGAAAACGCATATATATTTTGTCTTCCTTGTAATTTTATTTTTCATTCTTACTGAAGATGTGTGAAAGCAAACATGTAAACACATCAATATTTTAATTTATTTTTAGTAAAAGTCTCTTTGCTTACTCCACGTTTAATTACACAGAAATCACTGATTAAAAGAAACCCCACTCTCTTATTTCTGTCACTTTGATATATTACTCCAATTTCAACAGAAGATTTCTTCTGGCTCACACTTTTGGTTAGTGTTTTCATAAATGCCTTCCTTAGGCAATTCATTCTATTAGGAATGTGTATGACATTGGAAAAATCTTTTTTCCCTTCAGACTAGAGTTGCTATGATTTATGGACCTGATCCTGTCCTGTAAAGTAGATAAAAAAGTCCCTTTTGAACTAGATTCACCATAATGTTATTCCAGATTTTCTGAAGAAGTGACTCTATTACATGGAAACTGCTTGTGAAAAAACTGTTATAGTCCTATAGCTACAAAGATGAAGTAAACAAAGGTCAAAACTTTTCACCATATTATTCCTATTTCCTAGGGCTATTTTTTAGTTGTTTTTGATTAATGTTCTTAATATTCATTTTTTTTTATCTTGAGTAAATTACGTTGTATACATTATGGATATGTACTCTAAAAAGGACTAAACCAAGTCTCGGATAATATAAAAGAAGCCTCACATATGATATTATAGCTAATAGCAAATGTTTACTGTAACAGAAAATCCACACAGATATTTGCTCCCATTTTGAAATTAAAAAAGGAGGAATAAAAAGTTAAGATTGAAACTATTAAAAAATATTTTTTTTTCCGTATCTTCAGATGGCTATCTCCTTGCTTCCTTTGTTTATTTTTTCCAGCTCTCGTGGAATCACAGAATCATAGAATAAATGAGCTCGAAAGAGATTTGAAGAGATCCTCACATCCAGTATTTTTGCAGAATAGTCAACACCAAGGAGAGGCAATCTACAGTATCTCTCTGAACTACACGTGCTAATACTCAATTATGCACAAGGTGGACAAATTACTTTCCCCTTATGTGAATTCAGATCCTCATAGACAGTTTCAATTAAGGACATCTGACAATGTCTCATTCTTTTGGTGCAGTATTTCTTCTACTAGCTCTGTATGTGGGCAGCTCTGTAATTTTGTTTTGGTTTGTGTTTGGTAGGTTGGTTTAATGTGCTATGTCCCAACACTTCATGTTGATTTAAAGTCCAGAATTTAAACCAGAATTATAATAGGTGCAAGATATAAACAAAAAAAATAGCAGAAATATGTACAATAAATAAAGTGATGAATGCTTCCAGGGGGCCCAGCGAATCCTCAAATTCAGAGTCACTTCCAGGATTTTCAGGGGTATGGAAAAGTTGAACTCTTTTAGATGAGGAATGATAAATTCCTGAGGAGGGATGTCACTTTATCATCTCCTGGTACTCAATCCCACGTGACAAAAGCTGCATGGTTTATAATGCAACCGCAACAGAAAAATTCAGTTGTCCCATAGCTGTCCTGTACTTATAATGTGGCTGAGTGTCAGGGCTGTGCCTGAGTGCACACACAGTGGATTTAGTCATGAGTTCCCCAGGAACTCCACTGGTCCTCCTTCTGCACAGATGAACCAAAGGACTGACTGGAGAGATAGGTTTAAATTAATTCCTTCCACCTTCATGTTGTCCACCTTGGACTGTTATGGAGTTGGAGATTCTCCCAGGTAGTTCATGCTGTGCCTGAACAAATTGGTGAACATTATCTGCATGCTTCAATTATCAATTAGCAATGTGAATGGAGAATCTGTTTATCCCAAAGACTCCCCAAGGTGGTTGCTGCCCCAAAATAGACTAGGCTGTAGATAAATAGGACATCCTCAATAGTCAGTTGAGACTGTTCCTGAAAATGCAGAATATTCAGATAGGTCAGTGCTTTGCCTTCTAAACTCCTTCTCAGCAGGAGCCTGGGTGTGGCTGGATCCAGCCTTAGCCGCCCACTTTGCCAAAGGTTTAAGTCTAAAGGATTATACAGATATAATTGAACATTTGTACAACTAGTCCATCCAAAGGATGTCAAACCTGATATATTTATATAAATACAAATATTTATTATGACAGTGAGTAAACAAAAAAATCTTAATCACAATTATTTATTACACAGTATAGGAGCTATAAGTATTAATATAGTATAGTACATGCTTTCTAAGCCATATTGAAGCAATTATATTAAAACAATTGTTTAAAAACTAACAATACCAATTATTAAATACAGATTGATGTTACTCATACCCACTACTGTGGGCAAGTTTCTTTTGCCTAGACACCTTGAGAGAGTGTCCCTATTCAAGCAAGAAATCTTGACACACACCCCAAGAAGGTAGAAGACTCTGCTGTTAAAAAGTGGGACTTTGTAGTAAAAACTGAATGACTGTCTGTCAAATGTCTCCAGGTCATCTGTGTCAGCTCAGTGGGTTTAGATAAGTTAATAGCAATATCACTTTTTTGTTCCTTTTTCTGAGTATTTTAGCAGTTCTACCAGATCTTCACCTCACTGTCAGGATGTTTAAGTTTGGAATTGATGAATCAAACTGGTTTCAGCACTCTTCAACACCAAAAAACTACTTGATGCCCTCTCTTCCATTCATCACTGGTAGATTTGACAGTAGAGAGGACATTGCTTGGGTTGGTTTACCCCATTCTATGTAGAGCATCCTGCTACAGATACCCAAGATGAAAGTTAGCCTAGAACAAAGACAAGCAATTTATAATAACAAAATCACTTAGAGAAATATTTTACACTAGACTACTATCTACAGACCTAGCCAATTGCTTGTTATGCCTATGACTATGCTTGGAGCCTGATTTCTTAGCACAGTTACAAAATTTGAAGGGAAAATTTGATTTTTTCTTTAATTTTCCCTCCATTCAGGTCACTGTTTCAGGGCATTCTCAGCAACCACATTGATCTGGAAGGCTACAGCAGCCCTTGTTCTATAACAGAAACAATCATTACAGTTTGATTTTGTTCATGTTTCTTGAAACAACTGCTTCACCACAAACATTCACAACAGCTGGGATATACAAATCATAAATAATTGTGTTGTCAGTAACATATCACCATCTAACATAACAGATTACATTCCAGTTTGGAAAGGGGTGGGGTGTGGGGGGGGATATTTACATGTACACATAACTTCCAAGATGATTGAATTGTGGAAGATATAATACTGGAAAAAATTGTCATTCCATACAGTTCATTGGAAGACAGTCTTTTTAAAGCTTCTGAACTGGAACTTTGAAAAACAAAGATGATTTATAGTGTACTTTCTGACAAGATAAAAGCAATCAGTATTGAGTAAAGCTATAATATATTTGATAAGACTACTAAAAATGCAGACACAGATTTTTAGAAACATTATAAAGAAATTTAGGTTATCTTGACATGTTGTTTTCCATTATTAAGTTGAGCTACTTAAAATAATGTTACAAGCAATATGATGTACCTGACAAAAGAGGTTTACACATTAGTTTAAAAGTTTTCTAATGAATGATGTGCACTACAGAAATCTGTTCAAGAAAAATTTGGAATCTTAAAGAGACGTTTACTTGTTATAGGTAGGAATATATCTTATCAACTAATTTTTCAATATTGCATAATGAAAAAAATCATCCACATATTTTTGGAATACTGAGCTGGGAAGAGGGCTTTTTTCCTCTCTTTTTGGATGTCTGTGTTAGAGCAAAATCTATATCATTATCCTTTTTCATTCCTCCCATCCATAACTATTGAAATTTAGAGAAGATGTGAACATTTTTTGTTTGAATGGAATCAGTTAAAAGAAAATAGGAACTAGCAACAAAATTTTAGGTTATGGTGGAAAGAAAACAAGCTTCTAGAGAAGTTTTGGTTATTTGACTTAATACAAATTTTCTATGATAGGAAAGAAGCATCACGTGCTAGTCAATATGAACTGAGAATGCAATGATGGGCATGCAAAATTTGTGTCCTAAGAGAAAATGTTCAGCTATATCTAGAGAATCAAGAGAACACAGATCAATGACATTTCCTTATTTTCAGTACTTAACTGCAAACAGTATTTGTAAATACTGCTAAAAGAGCTGAGTTTTTAATATCCTTTTACAAGTTCTTAAGTTTTTATGGAGAAAATATGATTCTTTTCCTAGTCACAGACATCATCTAGACAGCCTTGTGATTCATCAACATGATTGAACTTTTAAATTTTTTCCTGTGGACCTGATGATGGAATCTGATAGCCTTAGCTGGTTGTTACCCTCCCTGTGAACCAGCAAGAGAGGAAATGACTGCAAGAGCTTCTCGACAAGAAAATAAAGCAGATCAAGTGCTGATTATTATTTACCCTTTGTAAGGCAACCATGAAGCCAGAAGATCAATCTGATGCTATCTAGAATCAGTTTATTGATTAGGACTGTAAAAGCACCATAACCCAGTAACAGCCTCATGCTCACTGCATCACTGGAGTTGTATGACAATAATTACATAGAGGAAAAAGTATCATAGAATTTAACTTTTCTTCTTGACAGCTATTATTGCCCCAAATATATATTTTAATGACTGGTATGTTTTGCTAACTTTAAAAATAATAACATAAGTCATACAATTTTCTTTCCAGTGACACAGAAAGAAATAACTTGCTGAACATAATCAAAATTACTTTGCAGAACAAAACCTTCAATTAAGTTAAAATTAAATAACTCTTCTGTAGTAAGACATAAAGATTGATCAGACTTTGCTACCCAACTGCTTATACATCCAGCAGGCTCTTTTCTTGAACTAAGAAAATAAATTTTCATAAACATCACAATTAAATCAGTTCCCTAAAAGCCTCTTACCATCAGACCATCTAATATATGCTGTTTTGGGTAACTCAAGCATATCAGGACCATTCCAGTAGTGCAGAAGAGTGTACTCCAGCAGTCATTGATTCACAGCCATTCTCCCCAAGCTTGAATTTGCCTTTCTGCTCCATCCAAACAGCTGGTATCTAAGTCCATCTGTTTTTTGCCCTGGATCCACATGAAAGCCTTCTGTTCAACCTCATGAAATTACTTAATTTCATGCCTACTGTTTTTATTTTTATCATTTTAAAATTTTCTTGCAAACAAGAAAGTTTTTGACCACATTTTCAGCTCTTTCTACCCAAAATCACAGTTGCTTTTGTTTTGGAATGTAGTTCAGTTTAGGTTCAATTCTAAGAAAACTCGGAACTTTTTACAGAAGCCAGCACCAGATTTTTTTTCTGGCCTTTATTAACACCAACTATTCTTCTTTTAGTCTTCTAATCTTAGAGGACAGTACCAGCTAATTAGTCACATCCCTCAAGCTCACTCTCTCTTTCCCACGCAGTTCATGGCAAAACTATGACTGAATCATATAAGCAAATTTTTCTTTTGATGATGGATCTCTGTGACACCCAGATGAATAATATTTCACTGTAACAGCATAAAAATTGAGGACATTTGGTCTGTCAGTGTGTGACATAGCTCTAGATGTCCTTCTATTTGCACTATGACAAAATTATTGACTTGAGACCAGATGCTTCATAATAGGGTAATGAAATGTCATTTATTGCAATTACTAACAAGATAAGGGGATTACAGTTTATTGTGTAGCAGAGCATTAACTTTTGAAATAGTCAAAATCAAACTTGTTCTCTGATGAGTTACATTTTCACGTGGAACAAAAATGATTAAGTATTTTCAACATGGACAAATAAAGATATCTGTTAGAGATTAACCACAATATTATGCTAGGAAGACCAAAACCCTGACAGCATAGTTTGAAATCATATTCACTTATACTTACTCTTCTCTGGTATTGTCCAGCCTACCAGCATACTGCTGTATTGTTCTCCATGGGAATTGGTAAAGGAGAGAAAAAAAAAGGATATTACTGTTACTTTCTTTTTGGTGCTCTCTCAGTTATTAATTAAAAAAAAAAAGGCCATGTAATCCTGCTTCCTCAAAAAAAGAAGAACAAACATATATGGTTTCCAATGCTACTTTTCCAGACAGGCCTGTGACTTTAGGAGTCTCATTCTTTATTAGCCCTCACTTAGCATAAATTACTTTCTCTTTTTCCTTCTTCTTCTTCTTTTTTTTTTCTTCCTATATACATGCAGGAAAACATGTCAACAAATTTCACTCCTCAGAAATCATTCTCTCTCTTTCACCTCATGAGAAGCCTTTGCTCCAGCTTGATTTTCCTGCTATTTTAGTCCATATGCTGTTTCATTGCTTCTCTCATTTAGCCTAAATGTAAGATGTGTGGCAACCTATCACCATTAATATGATCTGTGATAACTTACAGGTGGAAAAGAGCAAAAAGAGGTCAACTGTTCAGCCAGGTGGATGTTGTGAGTACAGGTCAGGGTTCCTCCAGTAGGAACAGTAGTAATTCCAGCTGTGAATTCTTTTGAGAATCTAAAACAAATATTGAAACTACCAAGTTTATTCAGCTATACCTAAACTGCAAGACTAGGAAAGTCACTCAATGCCCACATTTAGCTATGA
>NW_005054340.1:4822323-4825452 GCF_000277835.1 Geospiza fortis | reverse complement strand
GCTCAAAACACATACACACACACTAACACATACCTTGCATTCCAGCCTCATTTCCTTCTGAGGAAAAAAATCCAATCAAAAAATCATATAATTAAATAATGTTGCTTTTCTGTTATAAACCTCATTTAGTTGCACATTTGACAAGAGACAGAGCACAGCATAAAGAGTTTGTCCTGCAGTCTTTGTCTTGACAAGTTAATTTCCACTACTTCTGCTAGTTTTTTCCTCTAACAGCATGCCACTTGTGGTTCGCTGCCACCATCATAATAAATACTAGTTGTGCTAGATTTTGTTTACATGGATATAAGTAGCTGCTTTTAGTAAATGGTTATGAAAATGTACCAGTGTATCTTCAGGTTTACATGTAACAGATAACTGTGCATAGAAATAATAAAAAAAAAGAATTAAAAAAAAATAAAGACTTCAACAGCAATTTGAAATTTTGAGTATCCTATCTATAACTTACCAAAGTAGCCATGACTATAAAAATTACACCAGATACTCCTGAAATTTTTCAACTTACCTTCTGTATTTTCAATTGAAAAATCTGGATATGAAATTAAAAATCTTTTCTACTATTGCTTGCTAAGATGTGTTTGCACATGTGACATCTTGCAAATTTTCTGTGGATTTGTATTAAGGGAAAAAAATAAAGATACAGATTTTTTCAAGATATTCCAAGGTCAGCGCATATTGACTATATTCTGACATAGGAAAAATATAGAATACAATACTACATACCATTGTATACTGTATACAGTAAGAAAAACATAATAAAATTTAATATGAGAAAATCAGTATACAGAATACTCCTCACAACATTCAATATCTTCACCTCTGCAAGGACATAAGAGAGTAATAAAACCTATCTGACCTTTCACCGACAAAAACCACCTTGGAGGACTGAAGAAAGGTATTCCCTTTCACTTGAATCCTTCTAAACTGAATTAGATGTGAGGGGTTTAATTGTTTACAGGAGAACCTTCTTAGGCTGTAAGTAATGATATTTTGCTTTCAGTGCTCACACTCTCATTGTGGTATTTCAACAGAGAAGCACTGAATTTTCCTTCTGAAAGCTAATCTGTTAGGCAGAAGGAAGAGAAAGAGACACAAGAAGGTAGGGGAGCAAAAGGGGTTTACAATCACAGCCGTAAGCCATGCTGGCTTCTGAGGCCAGGCATGGATGAGTTTCACTCTGAGTCCATAAGAAAGCTGAAGCAGCTGGCTCCCAAAGAGAAAGGGTGGTAGCTCTGTGAAAGGTGAGGCTTTCCCTTGCCTACAACAATATGAATTTAGGAAGATGCAGGACACAGAAATCTCTACTTTTTTCTGAATTTGTTCACAGTGGGACCCCCACAGCATATGTCTATCATACCCCATCTTTCATTCAAACTTGCGTCATATTATAAGGCATGACTATTCACCAGCTTTTAGCATCCAAATAAATACTTTTTGAATTAAATTTTTATCCAGAATAAAACCCCATAAACCACAATGTTTAGTCTATTCTTACTCAGAATGTGTGCTTTAATTATGCCTTTAGATGTTACCTTGTAGAGCTGCTTTATCTTGATCTAAAACTGTGTCATATTCTGAATGCATACGGGGTATTTTTCTCTCTTATTCATATGTGCTTTTGTTTTCAAATGAGGCAAAATGTTACTGTGGCAGTTTACTCCCCAGTATCAATCACAGTTCTCAGATTATTCATTTTTTCCCATATCTTCATTTTCCTTCATGACAAATTTTGCCATGTTCTCACATGTTCCACAGGGAGCCTCTTTATGGCTTCTGTAGGAGCAGCTGTCTGTCAAAAGCTATCCCCTCCCAGCAACTGGCAGCTGGCAGAATGAACAGTGCAGATGATGCTGCTTAGCTCTATAAAAGAGGCATGCCCAGAACCATTTTCTATCTTCTCCAAGGCTTCTAAAGATAACAATACGCAGGGTAACTGACATAATTATAGGCCATCACTTTCATTAATAATAGTCTAAGAATTCAGGCTGCTCTCCTCACTCTTCTTATCACAGTTTGTCTGGAAATTGTTTGCTTCTAATAATAATGCTCTAATGGACCCCTGTACCTCTCCATGAAGATAACAAGGCAAAGGGACTTCTATATACCCAGCAATCTTCACACAGACCATCAGCTTTGTCACAATACACCCATCTTGCTCTAAAACACATTTGGCTCACTTCCTTATAATCCAGTAATAAGACAGTCACAAACCCATCCCTGGTCCCTATCACTTGTCTTGTCCACACTGCTGAATCACAGGACATGTGCAACATGCTTCAGCAATCTGGCAGGAGAGAAGGCAGGAGACAGCACTCTGAAGTGTGAGGGATCTCCATAGCAATAGAAAGGCACATATTTGTACATTTCATTGGAAGATGAGACTAATATAGATGTGTTTCTGAATACAGGGTAATTTGGCAACTTTGGTTTGTTTTTGCATTTTTTTTTCTTCTAATGCCCTCAACCTATAGCCCAAAATGCACCTATTTATCACCTCTGATTTATGAACTATTACCATATATTGGTAAAGATTAAAGATAGTCTTCAAGCTCTGAATTGGAAAAATATTTTGGGTTTTCTAAGCCTTGTGAACAAGACTGGCTTTCTGAACACAAGATTCTTCAGCATAAGCAGCAAGTGGCCCAATGAAATTAACTTGGGTTGCTGTTCATGGATGTTGATAAGTACACTCAGAGTGGAACGGTAATGACCCGAGAAATCCTTCAAAAACTGTTATAGGGATTTTAAACTAAGTTTAAAGATATTATACAAAGATGTTATGTATGACATCATATGAACTGTGACCTTTTAATTTTCTTGATTTCAAGTCCTTTTAATAAAGCATCAACATTCTTAGAATCACATTTATGTTAGCAGATGCTTACATTCCCATCAGCTCACTTTGCAATGATTCAGGTCCCCATTTTATGTCATATGGAATATAAGGAAGTAAGCAAGACTAAGTTGTTTTAATTAAAAATATATTATTACTTCTAAATTTTGTGTACCATAGTATGTCTCACAGACAGTAAACAGGATAAGTAGTGTCAGTCCCCTGTGCAAAAAGAGTTCCTGCTTCAAGAGATTAAAATCTTACTCTGCAGAGTTAAA
>NW_005054340.1:4781665-4822303 GCF_000277835.1 Geospiza fortis | reverse complement strand
TATCAACATCTCACTGTGAGTTGCTGAGTATAACCTAGACTATTGAGGAATTCCTCTTAATTAAGTACAGTTTCTGAAATACTGCAGTAAGAATTCAACGTTTCAAAAATATTGATACAGTTGTTTAAATTATATGGGTTTAGATTTTGTTTTCAATTTTAATTTTTTGTTTTAAATTTGACAATTCTCTAACATAGTAGCAAAAATTAATTATAGAAAATAGTTTAATAATGGTCTAATTGTATAATGCACTTGCTATCTGAGGTCATGAAGTAATTAAGCTTTTCTGAGACAACCAGCAGACTGGAAACAATCTGTGTTCAAATTACTTCTTGACTGTAAGGACCCTAATTGTCTTCCTTTAAGATTTGCTCAAAACCTAAGAATTCAGAAATAAACTCAAGGAACTGGTCTCATTATTTCTAAGGATGAAATTACTTCTGATTCATTGCCTATTCTATAACCGATAAATGGAAGTTCACAGCATGAATAAAGGGAGAACCAGAGCCACAAAACTGAGTTATTAGACTTACAGAGAAGTTAATGAATACCTAATAAAAACCTGAGTGAACCACTTGAAGTCAAAAAAAGAGAAGGGAATAATGGTATTTGGATCCTGTTTCATAGGTAGGATCGAAACAGATGACACAAACAGACTTGCTGTCCTGCTTTATTTGTTCTACACAAACGTGATGATGCATTTTTCAGCACATAGGCATCAAATTTAAATTCCACTATTTCCATCAGGAAGAGTTCCATAGATTTTTTTATTTAAAAAATGTCCTTTCTCAGCTTTTATTTTGTATAATTCATGTATGCAACAGTCATATGCCTTTGATTCTGTAAAGTTATCCTTAAAGCAGTGTTCTTTCACCCAGTGCAAGAGCAAGTCAATGCACTGATTCAAGACATTTGATTTTATTATCATTCTTCAGAATATGCTGACAGGCATGTAACAAAAGCTGTCACACCTTTTAAAAAAGGAAAGCACAGTAACAAAGGTAGCAAAGAATGATACTGAAACTGGTGGTTTGTTACTCATGATTCTATAACTAAATTCTTAACGTGCATGTGGAGGTCCTGGTGCAGTTCATTATACTATCATTTACATATGTAAATTTCCCCATGAGTATGCCTTTTAGTCATCTTAGGTAACTTGAAGTATTATTTTCATCCTATGAACTACAACTAAGTTATTAATTAACCTTATATTCTATTAGAGTTTCTGCTTGGATCTGTTTAAACAAGTGGTTGTCAAAGAAATAACAATTTATAGAATTCTCTTTCTCAAGACTCTTACTTTCATTCTGTTCCTGGAGACCCCTCATTGCTCTGTTACTCCAGCATTCCTTTATGATGATTTTATTGCTGTTTTAGAGTTACTGAGAATGATTTTTTTCTTCATCTGATGTCAGTAATGCTGGGAATTCCAAGAAATTAATAATTTTATTTAAACTCATACTAACAGAAAAATTAATCAAAATGCATTATATAGCATCAAGAATTTAAGGTACTGAATAATTTCTAGTAGATCCCATTGGTTTTTAATACACTTATTGTGCAGGAATACTCTCTCATTTTGGCTTT
Source organism: Geospiza fortis (assembly GCF_000277835.1). NCBI lineage: Eukaryota > Metazoa > Chordata > Aves > Passeriformes > Thraupidae > Geospiza > Geospiza fortis. The sequence continues at coordinate 4,820,716 of NW_005054340.1, read as the reverse complement.
TGTTAGAGTTTAGTTTCTGAAATTTCTGTGCATGAAAGACCATGTTTTTCTTTGAGTTACTAGGTAGCATTTTAAAGAAGTGTAACAAAGAGATCAGCCTCAGACAGGTTCACAACAGCATTTAGCAAATACTATGTTTCAAGGAAATGTTTGCTATTCTGCTGTAAATGGGACACAGTACCTTCTTAAATTAGTAGTTATTAAAATTCTTGCCTGTGCTTGAACTAATGGTAAAAACAATGTAATTGATATAATGAAATGTGCACAGTAAAGAAAAACTGACAGCAAACTCTGGATCATGTGGCATTGTTAACTGAAGGTATTGTATGGTTTTCTGTTTCAGGAGGCACCATTGTCTCTCATATGCATACTTTGAATAAAACAAGTGGTAATAAAAGCTAGAGAAAGATAAAAAAGAAAAGCTTAGAACTCAAAAAGAACACAAACTGTCAAAATAAGATACTCTGAAGCACCCTGTAAGTATGTTCCCAAGTTGCCTTGAAACACACTGTATTAAAATTAAAACCATTTTTATATCCTAGTCGTGAAGGTCACTCCTAACCGTAATATAATTTAGGGATGCAATATCTCTATGTAATATACTTCACCACTTGCTCCTGGGTGTACTATCTTCTGGCATAACATAAGAGTCTGATATGTGCTCAACACTGCCAGGAAATCAGTTCTGGGTTGCAAGAGGAAAGAGGATATCTAGACAAGACTGGTGTGCTCCTCACTGGCTGAAAGTGCACCTATCTTCTGTCAGATTTTACAGGTTCACCTGTAGTGCTGCAGCATCACTTTCTATATCCTACACAGCCTGTACATGATGGCTCAGTTGATCTCTCTTTCATCCTACAGTCCTCAGTCCTATATAATCCAGTGCTCAGGTATGATTCTGATATTAGTGGTAGCAAAGCACCTGTGGAGTTCTCATTCAAATCCTCAGGGAAAACTATATATGGAACCACTTTAAAAGAACATAGATCAAACATACCAGCAACACTTGAGAACAATGAGACTTTATGTTTTTAAAGCTTAAGTTTTTTGGTACAAGGAAAACATGAGAAATTAGAGGTAAACTCCACAAATTAATGTAGGAGTTCTGTGATAAAGTTTCAGACCTTTTCAGATGAGTTGCTTTTGATTTCTTATTAAGAATGAAAAACTAACAAATTTCTATCCTTAAAAATAGAATTATAAAAATATTTGCCTTATTACCCATCTATGTTGCAATTATTAATATAGTAACATTTCACAGTAAAATAGCAGAGTGACAGAGAATAACTGTTCCTGAACTCAATTGCATTTTTCAGTATTTTGAACAGAGATGTTACACACAGATGGAATCTTAGGAAACCTCAATATCTGAAATGAAATAATTTCTCTTTCCATTCCTTCACAAATAACATGCATAAAGGTACATGAGTTTTCCTCAGCTGTCTCAATCATGATTCCTTTGCAGATTCACAACCTATTTTTATAAACTGTCACAAAATTAATCATTTCCCACCCATGTGCAGTTTTCTTTATTTCCCACCAGCCTACCCTATGCCTTCACTTTTGTATTCTCTTCTAGCTTCTTTTGTTGATCTCCCTTTTGTTTTACATTGCTTTTTATAACTCCTCAAAGGCCTCCCTCCCATTGTCCCTTGCTCATACCTTGCTCTGCTGAAAAAATCTGCAGCAGCAACACTTTTTTTGAAAAAGTGACAAGAAATGCTGCTGATTCAGGGCTGCAAAGACATGTGATACAATGAGAGCAGTGGGTGGTTTTACAGCTTGTGTCAAAATATGGGCTGGCCTTAGTTTTCTTGCAAATTTGTTTAAATGACTGGTTTTGATCCTTTGTACCAGGAAAAGCCAGGCTCAGAATAAAGTTTTTGATAGTTTGGGAGAATTTTTGTCTATCTACAGTTCTTCATTTTTCTCATAGGATTCTTACAAAATAACCTCTCCCATGAAGTTGAAGATAGCTGCATACTTTGAGAACTGGCTTCTCAAAACCAAATATTTTTGAAGGGCTTCTTAGCTTACATAGATTTGTTACTGTTTCACATAGCAATCAAATAATGAATGAGTTCCAATCTTTCTATATGAGGAATGTCCACTTTGACAGGAAAAAAACCAAACAAAAAACCAAAACAAAAAAAACCCCACCCCAATAAAACAGCAATTCCATAAATGAAAAATCATAATGGGCTGGGGTTTTTGAAGTGACACTGCAGCAGAAACTTCATGTGAACATCCATTATTCCTTCATGGAGTAGATTCTCACACTACATCTTTATTGGGCAATGCATTCTGTCAGTCCTATGCACATTGTTACACCCCGCTAACTGTAATTGGAAGTACATTTGGACTGTCATATCCTTCAGTAGCCATCTTTCTTTTCTTTTTTTTTTTTTTATTTCTGAAATAGTTCTGGGGAGGAACAGTGAAAAACAAAAGAAAGGTCTTTCTCATAACATCCAGCCCCCTGTATCTATATATTGAGAAACTGGAAAGGAATAGAGGAAAATTATTACATTTCTAGGCTCAGAATTCAAAATCACTAATTACTTAAACAGAAGGAGTACCTATAGAGAATATTAATCTGAATTGAAGAATTCTTGGAGTGTTTTGAACAATCCAATAAGAGACACACCTACTGGAAGAAAATCTTCTAGGTTCTGAATACATGCAAAAGATTTTTAGGCATAAAATCTTCAGTTAATATAAATGCCAAATTCTAAGCTAATCTCTTCTTCAACTACATTAAATCTCAGAAGAACCACAAAAAAATATGTCACAGAGTTACCATTCACCACAGACAAGTCTCTGGGCATGACTGTGATTGTTTGCCTTCCTAATCCATGGCAAATACAATGTTCCTAGGAGAGAAATTCGTGATGAAAGAGCATTACCATAAACAGTTTTGTTTCCCAGTGGGTGAGTGTGTGCATTTGAACTGTTCTCAAGGTTTAGGTGAAATAGATTGTGTAAAATAGATTGTGTACCCTACTGATATGAGCAATATTTCTTTTAATCTTGGTTTACATCAGGTAGGATGCAGTTTAAATGATTGCTATATAAGGTCACATTTTTAATAAAAGTGTCTAAACAGAATTTTATTAGTCTCACTAGGAAATTTCTCCTATGTAAACAAAACTCAGTGCCTTTGTGTTGCTTTCTTGACCAGCAGCACTTTGAAAACAAAGAACAAATGAACAGAAGTCACTTGTGAGCTTCATTCTTTCATAATTGGTGATTATATTTCATGGTCTGAGTGTAAAAGTTCATATGAGACTTCCTGTCTGACCCTGTTTCACTTTTTCAAAACCATTTTTTTTTCATATAGGGGAAGAATTGTCTGTTTTGTGTATAATGACTGTTGTTTCCAGCATTTTCTAATGCCTGCTATCTAACATTGGTGCTATGATAATCCTACTTTGATCTTGGCTGCACTGTAGGAAGCTGAAAATCAGAAGCTGAAATCTGGCCCTAAGGAAGAATGTCTTTTATTATGAACAGGATCAGCATCAGATCCTACTTTGCCAGTCCTTTTTTAACTTGGTCAGAAGTATGATGAAAGAAAACAAAACCAGCATGTTTTAGGCTCTTTCTTAATTCATAGTACGCATAATATCTTTTCTCCTTATCAGTGATGAGCCATTCTCATGTGAAATTCACAATCTATCAATATAAATATAAATGTATTGTCATGGTTTCAAATAACCTCATTAGTTTGGCAGCTTAGTTACAAATAACAGTTCTAATCCTCAAAAGAGCAATCTAACAGTTTATTTCACAAGAGGTAATGACCATACCTCATCAAAATATCTTTTTCACAATAATAAGAGGTATGAAAAAGGTATTTAATTATTTTTATTTCAGAGTATATTTTACCTCACTCCTTGCAATGTCTTTGTTTCATGTATATGTGGGTGATCTTTTTTTCTTGCTCTCTATTAAATTATTTAGTTTAGAAAATCCTATATCTACTCTTTTTTCTTTTTTCTTTTTTAATATGAAAGCTAACAAGCAGGGATTTTAAACAATCAGGATGTTTTTAATGATTGGTAATTTAAGTCTGTGGGTGAAAGAGATACAGTTGAAAAGTACCAGTACATAGAAGATAAAGTGATTATCCCAGATGTATTTTGAGACTTAGATATCTAAATCAGAGAGCAAAAAAAAAGAAGGTCCAATTTATCGGAGCAAGGCTTGAGAGAGGGAAGAGGTTGAAGAAGAGAGTAGGAGGAAAGAACTGGCTAATAATAAAGAAAGTAGAAAACAAATTAATCCAAAATATTCCTCTTTGTTACATCTTTACAGCACAGTTATGGCACAAAAGGTGAGAACACAGAGTGAAACTCATTGGCTGAAGAACAAGACTCTGGGTTTATTACACAAGTTTTAATTTATCATATTAAACTGTATTTCAGTGGGACCTTCACTTTGTGCCCTTGAAGTGCTTTGTCCTGCCAGAATAGTTACCACTCAAAATATAGGCCAATCTAGTGTTCATTTAACTTCTCATGTGCATACTCTACTCTTTGTAGCTAAGATAATGCTACCAAAGTATTTAATTTTTACTGTAAATGTTTAAGTATAAAATAAGGCTTCTATTTATTTTCTCCCATAACATCAATGGAAAGGTTTCACATTCATTTCTGAGATTTTTCATACACTTATTCTCACTCAAGTACTTTTGACAGTCTGCTATTTCAGAGAACAAGTACTTCATCCTTGCACAGAAACATTGTACTTGTAAGTGATAATATACCAACATACTTTAATCCGCAATAAGTTGCTGTTAAAACCTGAATCTTACTAGATATCTTACTGTAATTTGACCTTTTTTAAAAAGAAATCTCTTTTTTGGAAATTCCTCTGAATAATTTTAATAAATAACTTAGTTGCCGAAGTAAATAATCCAGCTTTAGCATGAGAACTGCTTCCTATTATAATATAGATAACAAGAAAACAGTTCAGTAAGGAAAAAGTTCCCTACATGATTTTACCAGTTTATGACAGCACAGTGCCCCAGTTTTCCCAATGTCTGCAGTACAAGGCTGATGTTCTCCCTAGTCTTTCAAAGTAACAATAAACAAGTAACTCTGGATGAAGCTCTGGGGATTCTGAGTATTTAATACATGTTCCTCTTTTCACATACATCTTGTTCTGACAAGGTACGACACAAAGTGTGAGAATGTCTATCTCCCTCTTGAACAAGTAACAAGTAGTTAAGAAATCAGCATTTTCTTTGTTATTTCTGCCTCTGTCAGGCAATGAGAACACCAAAAGAGAGTCAATTAAGCACATGAAAACAGCAAGTATAAACATTTGGAAATATTTCCCTTTGATTACTTTCTTTCATTTTGCCACACTGATGTTCTTTCCTGACATTTATGCTATGCAATGTGTTATTTATAGAACAATTGTATTGCAAATGTCTCTTCCATCAGATTAATGTTATAGCTTTTATTCTTATATACCCTTAAAAATTGTCTTAATTTCTTAATTGCATTTTTCCTTATTTTCTCTTACTAAAACACCTTAGTTGAACTTTCTGATTGCACACTTTTAAGAAAAATCAAGATGAAATTTAATAAAATCTTGTTATATTAAAGATAATACACAAGAGTGTATTTATTCCCCTCTTCACTAGAGGCTGGAATTTGAATATGACAACACTTTCTGTTCCAATATTCAGTGATGCTGGGAAACACAGAAGACTGACCAAGACCTAAAAAAAGTGTTGCTAATAACAGCAGCAATCAAAAAATTTGCAAAACACGCTGCCAAAAAAAAAAAATCGTATGAATGTACTTAGTAATGGACTCTACTATATGTTTTTTATTTCAGTAATATTCCTTCTTAGAATGTATCACTAGTCTAGGATCATACCTTAAAAACTAAATGGTTTACTAATGTGTTGCTGAGTTTAGGAAGAATTGCTTTTTCAGGGCAAAGAGATGCTGAAATGTTATCTTCCCCTTTTTACTGTAATAAGCATGTGCTGTGCTAGTTTTTTCAGTAGACAGAAGTTTAAATTCGTGTAGCATGCCATATTGTCACCTTGGCAATCTTCAAAATACAGAGGTTGATTTCAGAAGAAGTAAACAAAATAAATGTTTTCATTGGAACAGTGAAATATCCACAGGAGAAGCCTCGAGGGATCTCCAAGGCTTTATCTTACAGCATTACATAGACAGATGCACATTTAAAAATCTATTTCTCCACAAAATGTGTTGCATTGCCTAGCCAGGTTGTGTTTGTACATATACTTGTGCTGTTTCCAATGAAAACTAAACATACCACAACTTTGGAAATGAGAAACAGAAGTAACTTCAGCCCTGTTATTTTCTGATCTTTTTTGATGCAAGCCTTTCAATGCAAGGACTTTTTCTCATCCAGCGTGCCTTATACTTCAGTTTGTTTTTTTTAGAAGTTCATGGCACGTGATGGCTTGGGTTTATTGTCTGCAGCTCTGGATTCATAAAATGGGAAGAAAGTGTTTGTGTTATTATATCCATAAGAATCCATGGAATGCCATAATATAGAGAATTCACTTATGAGAACATTCTACATATAAGGTTATTGTCTTTGTGAAAGATTTGTTTTGTTAAAAGATGTGTTTTACAACAGTATTGTATAGTACAGGAGGAAAAACTTAAAAAAATTAAACATAAGCTGTTGGAAGGATCTCTAGATTAAATAATTTTATCCAGGATCAGGACTAAACCAGCCTCTTTGTACTGCGGTTAAAGTGTCTTCATATACTTCAGATTTACCTATTTTTTTGGAGTGAGAATAGGAAAATTAGATTTTCAGCTGTGCTTTTCAGATGATATATCTAGACTCAGCTAACAATTGTGATAGATAGTGAAAAGATAGACAAATATTTTGGTATGTGTAATTTGAGTAGGATGATTAAAAAACAAAAGATAAACCAAAGAAATATAGTTATTATGGACAAGACAAAAAAAAAAGTACCCAATAAGAGAATATCTTAGAAATAGAAGTGGAAACATGTGGAAGGAATCCTGTGGGCTGACATTCCCTTAAAAATTTTAAAAGGAAAATACCATATGTATCTAAATTATAAAAATCTAGAGTAAAGTTCAAAAGATGAGTCAGGAAAGAGAAAAAAAAATTAAGCTGACCTGATTTTCCAAGAGAAGCAGTAAAATAAGTGGTTCTACTCCAACTGTCTAGAGCACTACTGAAAAACATCTTTCAAGGACTAACATTGATATGACTAATGCTCTGGTCTAGAGGGTTGATGCAAACATCTTTCTGCAAAATATTTTGATAGACTTTAAAATTAATTTACAGTTTAGTTGTGTTTGCTTTTTTTTTTTTGTTCTTTTCACATTAGCATTCCACAAAAGGCACCTCAATTTCCAAAATGTGATAGGAAGACAGAAGTCTTACAAAAACATAATAGTAATAGTTCCTTCATCATACCACAGTAGAACATACAAGTTTTTTTCCCCATAGAGGGTCATCTCCCCCACACTATTTAAAGCAAATTATTAATCATTAAATAAGATGAAGAAAACAAATGAATGTGCACTAGGAAATTTGCACTAGGAAAATGTGGCCAATCTAAAAATTTTTACAGGGTAGAAAAAATGATTGATGAGAACTTCTGAGTATTTTTACTGCTGTCAGCCGCCAGCCAATGGCACATATGAAAGAGCAGGAGATATTTTCCACCAAATAGGAACTAAAAAACACCCAAAAAAAGAAAAAAACCCAACCAAACACAGATTTAAAAACTTGACATTTTCACTGTCTACCCCTCCTTTTAGAGTCCAATGTTTGAGACAGTGTAGACTTTGATATTCTATTTTCACCCAGATCAAGGCTACTGCGCTACCAGAGAGACTGGGTGCTTCTGTATATTGTTTCTTCTGGATTTACACCACATGATTGTCTGCACTAGCAAGACAGCAACTTGATAAGTCCAGGACATCTGTAGTGGGCCTTTAATTCCTGGATATAAGTAAAGTACTCTGTTAAAAATGAGGACTGAGAGTATGCCATTCTTATTAGAAATGCAAAGGTCTAAAAATGAAGAAAGATGGATATACTGCTGATGTGAGTTGTAATAGAGTTATTCTCCATCTCTGTACTTCCAGGTGCATTTTAATTTATGCAATTCAATATAATAATTAAAATATTTTAATCAAACTATCACAATTAGATTATCTGGCATCAGGACATGTATAAATAATCTGTAACTAATTCAGACAATTTATTTGATTTACATAGACTAGAAATTCTAACAGATTAGACTTTGGCTCCCAAAGAAAAATCATCACAGTCAAGACTATTAATGAAATAAGACAACATATGAGTAAAAAGGCAAAATTCAGGAACTCATGGCAGGGTCTTTATAACATCCAGGCTTTGGGGAAGGTTACAGGGAGGTGTTTGGCCTAATAAATCAGGTCAGTTGTTGCTTTATTGTTGCAGAGATCTAGATTTCCTCACAAACAGAAGACATCTTTAGTTTAAGCATGAAGATATGTCCACACATGCATGCAGACAAACACATGTGCTCCCAACCACAGAGAGAAGGTAAAAGAGCAAAGTTTAGAAAGCTAAGATAAACCTTCAAGAACTTTAATCAGAAATGTTATCAGAAAATATAGATATTCTTTTTTAAAGACAGTTTTGGACACTACAACAATTACTTAAAATATTAAGCTCCTTATCATACTTAGTAATCGAGAGTGCTTCATGGCCTTTGGGATAAGTGGAGAATAGTCCCACCCAGCAAAAAATTCTTATATTTATTGTTCAAAGTCAGAGTTCCTTGAAGCTGTCAGGTGGTGAATATAAATAGGATGTCAGTATAAGTGGTTTTATTTTAGGAGGTTTTTTGTGATTGTTAATTTATTTCTTTATTTAACGCTCCTCTTTTGAAATATTGCCAACCTGTACCTCCCAGCCTTGCACATCCTTAACATTCCCGTTCTACCTCCAAAAAAAATGTTGAGTTTTGCATTCCTAAGTTCTGAAGAAGAACTAAAGATTTTGTCCAGGGAAAAATTTTGTGGAAATGGAAATTTTTTTTGTGGAAAGTTTGCAATTTAGTTGGAATACTAAGGTAAGTTCTTGTGGTATTTTTTAATAGTCCTAAGAAAAATTCCTAGCAGCCTTCCTGATGCTGATATTTCCTGCAGCTAAATTAATGTGGAGACTTTGATAATTTTGTAGGAATTTTCACAGGTGTTTTGTACATAGATTGTAGCTATCTCAATGTTGCTGTGTTTTTTCTTTATTATCTTTCATCATATGAAAACTTTGAGAGTTCATATACTAAATCTTATATGAAAATTACTCTGTAATTTTTTTCAGGAAGAACATTTAAATCTCCCATAAATTCTTATTCACTACATAAAAAGATCAAACTTCCACAGGATTAGAAACCATTGATATTACATCAGAGTTTGAAAGCTTTGCTAGCACTAGGCAAGACAGGAGTTCTTTCTCCCAAAAACTGCACATTTGAGAAAATCTTAATCATTACAAATGTTGGATTTTTTGAGTAGTGGTAGGCAGAAGATAAACCTGGAAACCATTAAAATAGATTCTAAAAAAGGAAAAAATGCTCATTTGGAAACATCAAAACAATTCTATGTAAACTTTTCAACATTTCTTTTGAAAGTTATATTTTCTCCCCTGTACATTTTTTATTTATATACTAACAGGTTTTGCATATTTATTATGGCAACTAGAAAAAAATGATAAAGTTGACTAAAAAATTAGTAATGTTTTTTTAGTGGGGTTTTTCACTTTGTCAAAGATAATACTACAAGTAATTTGCTTCCATTTGAACTAAATTTTACCTAGTTTCGCAGTTCAACTGTCAACTTGAAAGAGAATCATTATACTTCCAGCTTTACTTTCAGCATTTACAACAGCAAAAGTGTGTTGTGAGTTATATTTAAAAAATATAAATACTGAATAGGTATTGATGAATATACGGGGTTAATAAAGGAGTAGTGGTGTTGCAGCTCAAACATTCCTTCAGATACTCTAATTATAGGCAATACTGTGGGGTTTGCACCCATAAAAACTGGGTAAAAACTATAGGAAAGAGAATAGAGGAAATGGAAGTCCTTTTAATGCATTTAGTCCATTGAGTGGTAGCTGTGATAGGTCTTTGAATTTTGATTTTAGACATCATTTCTCCTGGCCATAACAGAAGAGTTAAATAATTTTATTTTTAAAGCTTAGCTTAATGATTAATTCTTTTACAGATATAAAAATTGGAAATATTAGGGAAAGTTTGTATGATTTCTCAATACATTTTCAACAGATGTCACGTTAGCAATGTCTATAGCATAATCCTGGGGAAAATATTTTCAATTAGTAATGATTTTGAAAACAGTTGGTTGCATCTCTGAAGTTCTCTTTTGAAATTCCATTACTGCTAATAAAAAGAGCTTTTGACATTTTGAAAATGGTTAACTTTGCTGAAGAGCTTATGAAGTGGTTGGCAATGACATGACTTCAGAATGCAAACACTAAATATAAAAAGGACTAGAGATTTCAGCTGATATAAAATTTTAGAGTCTATGGTCACCACCAAATATTGTGTGCATTTTTGTGTTTTTTTTTTATTTCATTTTTTATTCTCAAAAACCTGCATTTAAAGAAAAGTCTGAGCACTGATACTTCCACTGACAGACTTGCATGAGTTCACTGAGGTTCAAGAAAGACATTATACCCATGCAACTGAATGCAGAAACCAGTTGGTTAGCTTTTTTATTATACTGCATTTAAATGCAAATTACTCAATTTCATCTTGAATAAAATCATGTTTAAATGGATGGCAGTACTTTAGAGCTACTGCTTATAATATTCACTCTATTGGAAAAGGATGCATTTGACATCCATTAAATTGTGTTACACTGTCATTTGAATGGACATTTTAAGTATTCGCTGTATAAAAAAGAACGTAATGAAACAGTGCTTAGATGCCAAAGACATGTAATGTCATTCATCAGACTATCTCTGTATCCAGTAAGAACTAAAATTCTGTTTTAATGGTATTAGCCATTAAAATGTACACTTTCCTCTATGGAAGAGTGAAAGCTTTACTACTTTGCCAAGCAGAGTTTGGCAAACACATATGTCTATACAGTATGCTAAAGTCCACTAAAACATGTCTTTCCTTGGGACTCAGATATTCATGAGGTTTCTGTGGTCAAAAAACCAGAGGGACAACTCATGTCAGTCAGTCAAGGTATAGTTTAATGGTTTAATAGACCATTGTTAAATTTTTTTGGCTTTGTGGTCATCATAATGTCTGAGTAGAATGATAATAATGATACCTATTTTAAACCAAAAATCAATTTTCTCATAATTAATAATAGGTAGCACCATATAATGAAAATGGCAAATAGAAGTATTATCCCATTCATTTAAAGTAAGAACATAATAACATGAGAAAAATCTATGGACATAGGTCTGAGAAAGAATAGCTTTGGTTATTTACCTGGCAGAAGTAGAAATACTAAAATTAAATGGATTATGCCCAAGAATTATTAGGGTTTTTAACTCACAATATCAACTATCTCCAGGAAAACAGGGCCCCACAGTATGTAACCATTACTTGGGAAGACAAACACCATCATTCCAAACATTCCCGCCTTCTTCCTTCTTCTTCCCACTTTATACACTGAGTATGGTGTCACATGGTCTGGAATATGCCTTTAGTCAGTTTGGGTCACCAGTCCTGGCTGTGTCTCCTCCCAGCCTCCCATGGACCCCCAGCTTCCTCACAATTGTGGAAGTACAGACAAAGCTTTGGCTCTGTGTGAGCCCTGCCCAGGAATAACAAAACATCTCTCTATTATCAACCCTGTGTTTAGAGCAAATCCAAAATTTAGCCCCACACCAGCCACTGTGAAGAAAATTGATCCTATCCCAGCGAAAAACAACACTCCATGCAAAGCAAATAATTAATTCCTTGTTTTGCTTTGCTTGTGTGCAGAGCTTTTGCTTTCCCCATTGACAGCCTTTATCTCAACCCACAAGATTTCTTCCTTTTACCCTCCGATTCTTTCTCCCATCTCAGCAGAAGGAACTGAGTGAGCAGCTGCATGGGGCTCAGCTGCCAGCAGAGATTAAACCATGACCAGTCGTGAATTTAAAACATTCTATTTTCACTCTCATCTGGAACTAAGAGAAATTTTGAAATCTGCTGTGAAAAAGTCTGTACTCTGCAAGTTACTTGTTACCCCATGGTCAGTGAGACACAGTGTAATTTTCACTCGCAGGTTTAAATATTTGATTATTTTTCTTTCAAATATTTCCTGCCAGCTCCTGCAAATAGCTCTTTTTCTAACCCCTATCAGAGATTTTGCAAATTTTTTTTTTCAGGTGCATAAGAGGGAAATAACAGCAGGACAAGATGGAAAATTACAACAATTTAAGCTGTAGTAGCTTTAATGACATCGTTGCATTTCGAGTTTTTCTTTGGTCAGCCATGTTCTCCAGAAACATGCCTCAGCTCAGCGACACATTTACTGTTATCAAAGAAAAGAAATAGCTATAGTCAGACCTCTGACAGGTGGCTACAGAGTCAGAAAGTAACAACAGGCAATTTTCCTTCAAAGGCTAAATAAACCCAGTATCTAAGGGTTGTAACCTCCTGCCTAACAACACCTACCATTGCCTCCCACCAAGGCAATGTGAGAGTTCACCAGTGCAAACGCTTTGTTGGGGTAAATAATATCCATTTCTCCAAGTAGCAGATAAATGTATGAGCTTCATGCTCAGCAGGTCTGATTGAGTGGAGCATTAACTTTCAAAACACATGGTGATTCCTTTATTTTCCTCAGACCTCTAGAGTTCTGATACTCATCTCCTTCTTTATAGAAGTTATCAGTGAACTTGCTTCACTCTAAAACAGATCTCTATTTCACTCAGGGCATCTATGGTCACTGCCTTTGAAGGGTCACTCAGTGTCTGCTGAATGCTAGTTTGGGAAAATTGCCGTATTTTCTTTCTGTGTTGGCTTGTAAGGACTATTTTTGTTAAATCCTTTTATGCAACACTAAAATTCCATTTATATGTTGTGTCACTGCTGTCCACCACCTCCCACTCTTCTTCCTTGTTATTCCCGCACAAGCAAGAATAACTTCAACACAAACTCAACCAATTCAGGTTTATCTGTCTGCTCTCATTAAAATTTGATCTGACAAAATATGTATGCACACATCTGAGCTGTCTGATGAGGTTCTTCCATAAGGCATTGAACACTCTAGACATGATTCACCTCATAATGAAGTAGACAGATAAAACAGATCAGATGAATCTGGCACTAAAATGTCTGTTTTTCTGCAGAGACAAAAGTACTTTTAGGTAACAACTGGCAAGCTAATTTCAGTAAACAGAAATTCTACCTTTCTGTTTTCATTAGTTTTTTCTTTTTATTATGAGCTGTGTCCCATTAATGACTACATTGTGTTAAACATATCCACATCACCCCAAAAGATTAGAGTGTAGCATATCTTGTAATTAAATCAGTTATGCTGCTATGCATAAAGACATCCATGAAACTACTGTGCTCCTCTTAGTCCCTCGGCTTAAATGCCAGAAAGAATAAAGCATCTAAAGTCAAAACTGCTTAAGTGGGTTTTATACAATCCTCCCACACAGGGCGTCATTCAGCAGAGTTTTTCCCTTCCCCTCCCAAAAAAGGCTTTTATTGTACGTTGCTAAAATGAAAGAAAAAACAAAACAAAACAAAACAACACAACACAAAAACCCCACAACCAAACCAAACCCAAAACAACACAACCCAAACTGAAAAAAACCCCACAAACAAACAAAACAACAACAACAAAATTCCCACAGGTAGTTCAGATCAATTAATTATTAAATCACGGAAATATGCTTTCTGTGGTCTTAGAAGTCTTTTTAGAGGATTGTGACTTCAGAAAAATAAACAAAAGCCTGCATTGTACATTGGGAATGCACACTTTTAGTTTGTTTGTTTGTATTCTTTTAATTTTTGAAAATAATAAACTGTAATAATTCATTTAGAGGACCCTTGGTTACTGCATATTTTATGATGGTGGCTTTAGATTTTCAAAAATCCTATGAATCATGTATGGAAAACTCTAAGAAATCACTCTGGAAGTTAAGTGTAAAATTAAAGTGGAATTATTTGAGTTCTGTTCATATTCAGTGTCAGCAGAAAATCTCAGCCCTTGTCACCGGTTACCAGACTAGAAGTTACACTGATTTTTAATTAAGTAACTTCTCTTCCTAATTTTGTTATAATCCATTTGAATAGCACAGTGTAGTTGTATCCAGGACGTATTTCCACAATGCCTGGTAATGATGTCTCTGTATGCATTGCTTTGTACACGTTGCTAATGAGTTGTGAGGGTTTTGGTGGTTTGTTTGTTTGTTTTGCAGAATTCAGCTGAGTATTATATGTGACCTGAATGTGCATAACTAGAATTTTGACAGAGAAGTTACCAAGCAGATCACTTAAACTTAAAAAAAAATTAAAAAATTCTGCTTGCTTAGCTTTCTCAATTTATATCTGCACAGTAAGAGTTGTCACATGGATTATTACTGTGCTCAAGAGCAAAGAAAACAAACTCGTTGTATTATATTCTTGTTAAATGTCCATTTAGGTGTTATGCTTAAGACAGAGAATGCAACAGTCATTATTAAAGCACTTTTTGAGCGTTGTACAAAAAAAAGGCCTCTCTTCAATATTGTATGCATTTGAGATATACTTTAAATCAGGACTAATGTGTGTTTACTGTGTTTTACACAACAATTTTGTTTGAATTTCAGTCTACAAATGATGTCATAGGATTCCTAAAGATACAGGTACATTGTTTTATTAGTATTTTTATCCTCTGGTTCTGTTATTATTTTTTAAAATTCATTTCTCCACACTCTTCCTATCCAGAATGGCTCTAGTGGCTCCTAGTATTTATTTATTTAATTCTTTATGTTCTCTAAGTCTTTTGAATTGTTTTCTCTACCTTTGTAACTAAGAAATATTTGGATCATTGTCTCTTAATTAAAAAAAAAAAGAGAAAGACAATGCAATTGTCATATCTAGTAGGTAGAGAAAAATATTTTAGATTTTAGAGATACTGAGGAAGGAGATAACAAAGAGCAGTGGTTTCTACTGCAGTCACCCTCTGGACCTGTTCAAGCTGCTCATATTCCATGAAGGTAGGAAAGGTCTGAGAAGGGAAGCCATGAGGAAGAAAAGGATGGCAGGATAAACTGAAAGCTCAGTTACCTGTGTGATTCCTAACACAGAGGTCCACACGTTGTACCAGAAGCTTTTTATTATCTCAACTACATGGAAAGTAAACCATCTTCTAAAGTCCTAACCCATAATCTCAAAAAACTGTGGTTGAAAGACATCAAAATTGAATCTGCATAAGGTTTAAAGCTTCCAAACAGCAAATATTCAACACTGAAAGAGACAAACCAGATATATTATATATGTATGTGAAAAAGGTTTTTAACATCTTTATGTTAAAATCAAGAAACCTGAATAAAATTCAGATAGAAAGGAAAAAGGGAGGAAAAGATTTGATGAATGTGTAAGGTGTATTAATCACAACCTCAGAACAACCATAGAGCTTATATGAAATGGAGAAGGATATATTTTATTAATTAATAAAAATTGTATTAAAATGAGAAGGACATCTATCAAAATGGAAGTTGAATTTCTAAGAACAAGTTTTTCCTCTGTCTTTTTTTTCTTTCCTGCAAAGCCTTTTGATTATATAAACAAACATAAAACTTAGACTTGAATTGTTTTGTGACATTAATATATTAAAGATGAGAGATCTCTACATATGACTCCAAAATCAATCTTTTTTTTTTTCTCTAAACAACAGCATTTAACACTAGAGCAAAGGCTGAGTAACTACAGAAACCTGTGTATGTGAATTTCATATCCAAACTGGAATAAAAACTGAAAGTGCTTATCCTGGGAAAATTAGGGGAAGATAATAAAGATAAGTTTAAAAAAGACAGTCTCCAGAGCCCTGGAAAAACTAGTACATTAAATGACAAACATCTCCAGCAAACATTTTAAGCAAATATGTTCAATAGGGAATAATATTCTAGTAGCAGACAGAGAAAAAGATAATATCATCATAAGCGTAAAGGCAATGCAGGCAACTAAATGCCTCAAAACATGCCATGTTTCACCTAAAAACTTGGAGTATCATTAAATACATTTTTAAGAGTAGAAATAAAAAATGCAAATAGACTTACTATAGACAGAATATCTGGCACCAATTTGAAGTCTTTGCATTATTTCATTTTTATATAAAATATTTTATAGGCAGGAATAAAATGATGCATTGGGGGATTTTTGTGGTCTTCAGCAAACTTTGGCATATTAATAAAAAGAAAGTTAATGGCTAAACCAGAAATAAATTGGATTACTCCACAAATGAGGCAATGACTACAAAATTATTAGGACCTTAGTATCAGAAAAGACATTTGAATAATTTTCTTTCAGTAGTCCCATATTTTCTTGACAGCTTTTTACTTTAGAAGGGTCCTAAAGATAAAGTTCATTGGAAAGTCATTCACTGTTCACTTGGAGGAAATAGTTTTTCTTAGCATAGAAACAATCATAAAAGACAAAATCTACTGTATCACTGCTTCAAATCCTCCTGGGGTTATGATTTCAGGAAACGTTGGTTGTTTGTGGTTTGTTTTAAAAATATATATGCAGAAGATAAATGTTACAAAGGAAAGAAGCCAAAGGGCAACCATCCCTTGTGCATTTCCTATTAAAAAAAATTATGTCACTTTGTTCTTGGCATTATTATTGCCTAGAGTGAAGAAATTGCTAGGAAAAAGACCCACAGTGTTTTACAATTTCTTTTTAGCTTTTTTTCTCTTGCAAAGCTGCTTGCTAAGAAATACCTCTAAAACAAGACAAAACTATAAAAGAACATATTTGGCCACCTATTTGATCAGCTTGTTCATATCATAGAACTGCTCTAATAACTTGCAAATTCCAAGAGATATAATTCCAGCTCCTGATCAGAACTAGAAGTGAAAACTAAATGGAAACAAGGAAATTGAGCTCACAGAGCATGTATTTTGAAGTCAGTTTTTAAAGGAGGAAAGAATATACTTCAGCAAAAACTTCTGATGAGCTGTCCCATGTAATGTTATTTTGACAGCAAGTTTGTTTGAGTTTTTTTCCAGGGGAAATAAAAATATTCTGTCTCTTTTAAAAAAAAAAATAAGGACCTGGTGAATATAAGCAATAAAGTTTTAATTAGGAGAGGTTACACTACTACTTTTGAAAAACTTTAAGAGCTTCAAAAAAAATCCTATACTCTTTATATGTATGATAATGTCAAGGTTTTCTAAGAACGACATAGTTAATGGTGGTATCTTAGGGAATATGTGCAGTTAATAGCTTATAAAGAAATTTTTCAAAATAACCAAATATTTCACTAAATCAAGATTTTGCATAGTATTTATTCATAGATAAAAATACACCATTCTAATAGGGATGTACCTTATAGATTGTATTATACACACAAACTCAATATTAAAATGCCACTTTATAAATTTAATGAATATTGGAGTAACACTTTTCATCTTCTACTTTTTTTCTCTTTTTTTTTAATAAACAAAAAGACACAAATATAAAGAAGCTTAACTTCAAAATTATTTATTAATTAAACTTTGGATTTTATTTCCAGTAGTGTAAAGCACATTGTTGTAAAACAATGTTTAATTGGAGAAATGTTCTGTGGTGATTATTTTAAAGGGGAAAATTACTAGAGTATTGTGTTTCTAAATTAAATTACACTAGTATAACAATGTTAGCCCATACATATACTAAAGAAGTAGCAATAGTCAGATGTAGTAGTTAGGCAGCACAGCTCCACTGAAGTCAATAATGCATCTTTATATGTCAGCAATGTCATGTCCACATGCACTGAGGCCAACTTCATCCCTGTGTATTTACCATAGCTATAATGAACTATAAAATAAATATTGTACTGCTATAGTGATGATGTACCAAAAGCCTTTGCATATCAGTTGACACTGGCAATAAACAAAATTATTTATTTCAGAAGCTCAAACTTCTCCTGTTACTGGGTTTATAAATTATATACCAAAATAAACCTAAGGCTGCATAGTTAACCTCATCTGAGCCCTTTTACAGAGTCTCTAATTGCATGACCAGCATGACAGATCCACCCAGTCTGAGCAATTAATTGCCTGGTGCTGTGGTTCAGTCCTCACTGACAGGCAATCCTGACTGAAATCAGCCCAGCTGTGCCTCTTCTCAGGAACTAAGGAATTTAAGCTGTGTCTTATCAGCAGCCAACAATATGAACTCAAGCTGGAGCTAAAACTGCTACAGCTGTACCCCTGGACACACACCAAAATGGGGAGGTTGACTACAGTCAATCGCCTTCATGCTACAAAATCTGCAGCCTTTGTGAGCTCATCAGGCTATCCCACGTGGCAGCAGGCTGCATGCTGGTGAACTTCCCCTTGATGAGAAGCTCTCTCAAGGCTGCCCCGTGAGACTGAAAGACGCTTTACCTAACATCTGATATCTATAATGAAGTGAGTGACAATTTGCATTAGGCCTAAATGTAGATTTTATGCTACTGACATTTTTATACAGCCAGAGATAAACTTAACTATTAGAAGTGGATGAAGTAGTAGTCTGACAGCTGTCCAAATCATTGTCTGTCATCATCTAGTTACTGCCTAAATTATAATTTAAATATATAATTGTCATATTTTTGTTAAATCATAGTTTGACTAAAAATCAATTATTGCATAATCACCGTTGGACTTCCATTCTGCCATTGATTAAATAACCTCTGATCATAGCTTGGTAATTAGCGAGACCCTTCCAGGACACCTCACAACTGTGACTTCTCTTGGTAATTCAGCTGTGCTCACATAGAAGTTTATGCCCAGAATCCTTGCCACAAGGTGGATCGGGAGAGAAGGTAGCCTAGAAAAAGCCAAGGGAATTGTAAAGAACAAGACTTTTATCTGCTTGACCTCTGCTGAATTTCTTAAGGAAGTCAGCACATGGTGTAGCTAATATGGATTAGAAAGAGAGACAGGAGAATGGACACTATTCTACTGCTTCTAGTGCTGTTCCCAGCTTGCTTCTTTGTGGCAACAGCACTAAAAGAGTGGCACTATGCTTCTGCCACCTGATGGACATGAAGTTATGTGTTGTCTGTGCAAAATTAGTGACAAAAATATTTATCCTAATACTGTTTGTGCCTTTTAATAAATGGTCCAGTGTGGATGGCTGAGGAAGGAAAAAGGAAAAATTATTACAATCAATGACCTTTATTGATACAATAAATTACTAGCAATAAATCCAGCACTTTAAAACAAAATAAATACACATTAGTTACATTTGAAGAACATGACTTTTTACAGCTATAAAAACTTACTCTGTGGTATCTTAAACTCCTGGCTAATAAGAAGCCTTGCTAAAAACACTCGCAATGCTGGATAATATAATTCCGGTACCATATGCTTCTGTCTGTAAATGATGAACATACAATTCAAATTAGTTGCTCAGCAAATGACTAAGTCTCTGATTATCTCTTGAGAAAGTCCGCTTCTCCCTCTGTTGGGAGATGGCTCATTGCAACCACATGAAACACTATACCCCCATGTATAATTGTGTCTTAGACTTCAGATATCTGTATATTCAGATACATTGGAAAGCTAAACTCCTAAATGTTGTTCCAGTTGAATCATTGAATCCTTTTGTGTATTCGCTAGGAGACCAACAACTTTGTTGTCCTACATTCAAACCTTTTTACATGTAACCACTCTTCTCTCAAGTGAATGTATGCATGCACAGCCTTGGATGGAAGTGCTGTCTGGCAGGCAGGTTATCTTTAGTGTTACACACTGAACCATCCCTGCAGGGCTAGATACCAGGTATCTCTCCTCCCGCGCCGATTACCGGATATTAAATAGAGCAGAGTGAGCCCTCAGCTCCTCTTCTCCTGCCTGGAGGCTGAAAGAAACTCTGTATCTTAATTCAGAAGAATGAGGAAGAGGACAGGAGGCATCGTGTGTTCTTTTCTGTGTCTGTCTGCCTGATGTAGACATAATCCTGAACTTAATCCTGGCCACTAGCCTGGCCAGAGTGAGGGGCCCCAGCTGTATTAAGTCAAGACTGCAGGAGCAAGGGATCAAATGAGTACAATTGGTGCCACCCTGGGTCACAATTACAGTTTCTTGGAGCTTAACTCAAATGACAGAGATGGAGAGGCAGCAAGGAGAGCAAAAGGAGTATGCTCAAGCAAGTTTAAACCTTTCTCCAGGCTGAGCACTTTGTTGCAAGGGTTTAAACTCCAACTGTCAAATGACATCCTTGACTGACAGATGCAGAAAGATCACAGACCTGAACTTAAAGGTCATGGAAAAGTCCTCCAAAATTTGTGTCAAATCTGACCAAGTAATTTCAGTTGAAATTATGAATATAAAATACTTCTAAATTTTACTTTTTACTAATTCTGACATATTTTGTGATGTAGCACGTACCATAACACAGAATAAATGAAAACTGCAAAATATTTTTCAGTTTCTGATTGGTGAACGTTAGTAATACTGTATGTGAAATACCTCAGGATAACATACCACAGGGAAAGGGCTGAACCAGGAGCTTTCACAAGGGAAATGCAACAACAACTAAACTAGGAGGAGAAATAAAGGAAATATTTTAAGGTTTGAATTTGTACCTCCAAATGAAACCAAGTTTTGATACACTATATGAATGAATCAGCACCATGCTATTGCATATTAAGCTCTTGTGGATTTAGATTTATCTCCTGTGTTTTCACAACAATGGATGGACTACTTATATATTATATAGGCTGGAGAGGATGCCTCCACAGAATGGTTAGATACATAGAGACAGAAAACTCAAGTTCGTTTTTAATAGATACTAAGTTTCTCATCTGTCAGAAATTTTTCTACATCTGAAATTATAGATTAATTATCTTGCTCTAGTGAAACAAATATTTAAATAATCCACACAACATGGCTCATTCAAACTTCATAGTTTCTTCTCTGTTTTATGCAATGTTTTTGCATTTCTCTTTCTCCAGGGATCTTAGGCTATACACATTTACCCAGTAAAAAACCTTTTTTCGTTTTTCCAGCTCTTTCTCATTTGTTTATACCCTCCAGTAAATACATTTTTCATGTGAAAGTTTTTGTGTGTAGTCTGCAATGAGAGATTTTAACTATAGGAGTGCCTGACTAACCTGGATGTAGCACATCAGCTTGGATAGCAGTGAAAGCTGTGCATTCCATATCAATAAAGACGCCTCAAAAGAGTAGATGCTAAATGCATTTTGGCTCTGAAACTCCCAAACTATGTTCATATATGATCTAAATATACCTATATGCAAAAGAATTCTTACTTTTGACCATTAGAACTGTATTTTGGTGTCAAATTCTTATATGTAATCAAATTTTCTACTAAGCTGACAATGGCCACATGAGACTTCAGATTCTAAATGGCAGCCCATACCTATACTCAAGCAAATTTCTTCCATGGAAAGGAAATCCAGTAACATCACTAGACAGTGGTATAAAAGAACAGCAAAATCCTATAGAAGATAATGGCAAGATAATGGCTCTGAATTTCCTTCCTAGAGAAATTAATCTCTTCCTACTGAATCCATATGAACTTAAGGGAAAATCAATATTCAAAGGATGAAAATAAGATGTGTACACCCTTCTGTTTTAACTGTTCAGAACTGTCACTACTGTACTTAAAACTCTGTAAAGCCTACGAGTGGCATTTTTCTTCTGTGGGCAATCTGTGTGCAAATTACTAACAAACATATAAATTACTCTCTAGCTGTTTTATGAAATAGTAACTGATTCCACCTCTGAGAATTCACATTAGCAGATGGTGAATTTGGAGAGGAATCAAATACAGATAGAGAGATTTTTCAAGTGCCTCAGAAAGGAGTGACACTGACAGAATACTGTTTGTGCTACTATTCCTATCACCTGCAAGAACAATCTATCCTTATATTATATATTTTCTTATAAAAAATGTTCATAGTCAGTTTGACATATGGTTAGCAGAAATATTTGTCACATTAAGGCAAATCTAATTTGAATAAACAAATTCTGTACAATTTCAGTGAGAATTGCTTATTTATACTGGGGAATATGATTCCTCAACTCTCCATGCCTCTTATGTTTTAGCCTTTTTCTTTGTGAAAACAAGAAATGAATAGAACAAGAGAAGTTAAACAAGAATGGCAGTCTGAGACTGAGGTCAGAGTCTACTTTCATTGCTTTGCTCTTATATATAACCAATGTTAATATAGATTTCTGTCTTATGTACATAGTTTTCCCATTAAACTGTCCAGCTTTTTTTTTGTCAATATAAAGCTTCCTAAATCTTCATCCAGATACTAAAAAGAAATCAAAATCTACAAACAAAACAAAACACTGCAATAACAATAACAGAAAAAAGGAAGTTGAATTCCCATAATCATTGAATTCTGAAGTCTCCTTGGATGTTTTATTTATGTCTTTATTTTGGATGCACAGAAAGTTTTGGAATTTTAGAATTCAATTGCTTCTGTTGGGAAGACATTTCTTCAATCTCCAAAACTCAATTAACATTTTAAGAACTAGATTTTTTTTTCAACAAAAAGAGACCAATTAACATAAGTCCCGCATTTAATTGTTTTTGAAAAATGTATTGAACAGTAAATAAGTAATCATAATAGTGGGGTATAGAGAAGTTCATTCTACTGGACACATTTTTTCAAGGTTTGAGTTTTCCACAAAAGAAAAAAATTCTTCCTCTACTACCCTTCCAGGGAGCAGGACCATGAATCACAAACTTTGTTGCTCTTTGTAAGATGAGATGTGTAAATATTGGTTATGTTCATAACAAGATGGAACTTTTTCTGAAACTCACCCTGCTCACTCACTTGGCTTTTCAAATTATAACTCATGAAATTTTTCTCTAAACCACTGTTTTTTGTCTTTTCTTTTAGCTTTTTTTTTTATTTCCACTGAAAACTTTGTCAGAGGTGTTCACTTTCATGTACTTCTGACAGAGCTATCTTGATCTCTGAGAAAAGTAAAGTTTCACTTTTATATCACCAGGAACTTGAAGACACTGTAAAAAGTGAGCTTAGTACTTTTAATGATTAATACACTGGAAGTCAGAAAACATTAAAAAACCATAAAATAAAGAGAAGGTCCTTAGTTTATTAAGTTCTGCCTTAAAGAGTTTGAAGTAAAAGCTAGAAAGATGTACCAGAGAAATGAAGTGTTGTACACCTTTTACAGACACAAACTGGAGGCTCAGTTTGCAGACTAAACACCAAATCCTGGCTCCTGAATGAATCCTTTAGTCCAGAAATATGATCAGCAGAAAGCAGAAAGGCGTGATTCATGAACACTCAGACTTAAGAAATACCTGCTATATTTTGATTACCTGTAAGACACAATTCCTGATTACTAGAAACATGTTGTGCTCTTTTGTGTTTTGTAGTTCAACAACTGAATATAGCAGTGCTTTAAAATCAGGGAAGTTGAAAGTATTACAGAGGTAATACTAAAAAACCACAATTTTAAAATTAATTACCTGAGCTCTCTTCCAATCTGTTTTTTCTTCTGACTTTAATAATAAATTAATGTAATCTTTAAAGGCTTGTTTTTTTGTGTAAACACAACACAAACAAAATTTGTTTTTTCGTTAAAAAAAAATTACATTTGTTTTGAAATACAAACATTCAATTAACTAGAAAGATCCTTGTTTCCTTCTGTTATCTCCCATATTTAGAAGAAATGTTTCTTTGTGTTTGTATCAAAAGACCTTTCGCTGAAGCAGTCAACAAGCAATTTTTATTCTTTTCCACCTCCACAGTTTGAAATAAAGGAAAACACATACAGGCATTTCTCAGGGAAAAGAAACCTGAGGGAGCAAACAGAAGTAAAATACCAGATAATATATACTCGATAAAGTTTAATCAAAAATATGTCGGGAAGATAACTTTATTTACGAATTTTTTATTTACCAAACTTCTTTCTTGACATACATGATAAGCATGCAGAACTCAAAAACATCTCTTATGTTGCGTTAGATTTGTTTAAAAGTCTTCATTATAAATCAGAATTTAAATAAGCTTAAAATTATAGTCAACAAATCCTAGGTGAATGATGGTAATCTGCAAATTTTTAATACAAAAAAGCTATGTCTTAAATACTTTTCTTACACAGTTCAAGGAAGTGAGTCTTAAGGTAACTTTAGTAATAAATCAGACTTGAAATATTACCTTCTACACCTATTTCAGTCAGTGCTTCTTAATGATGAACCTCAGTACGAATATTTTTATAAACAGACAATGGGTTTCTTTTTGCATCTTAACTCAAAATGCTGTCATGCTACATTTCAAGCATCTAAAGTCGTATTTGTTCAGAATTTCTCTGAAAATAAAAACCCTTTTCTTTCCAACACATCTGCAGAGGAGCCAGAAATGCCTCCTTGTGGGGACCAGGGCATTGGGACAGGTGATGAGCCTCTGTCCTGAGGACTTCCCAGCACAGCCAGGGAATATCCTGCCTATGGTGGCCACCCTGACTTGGAGGACAGCTCCAAGATAGCTGCAATATGGACTTGAAATTTAGGATGAAGATTTCTTGTGAACTGTAGGTAGAAATAAAGACATAAGTACTTTTTAAGTTTTAGAAAATCAATATTCTTTAGAAGAAAGCTGTCCTTCTCAGCTTAATTCTAATGCAGACACTGAAGAAGAAAGTATTTATTAGCTTGGTACCGTTTTATTATCCTACTGAAATTTGAATTATTAAGCAAAAAATGCATGTACGTCTTTTCAGAGTACATGGAAAATATTTAGAACAAGAGGTTTAAATATGTCTTATCTAGAAAACTTCCAAAGATACCTAAAACATTAAGGTAGCTGTAGTCCTAGATGGGCACATATGTGCCCAACTGTCCTGATTCCAGACGTTATAATCTAGTCCAAAATGTGCATTAATACTTTTTGTAGAGTATCTGCTTTCCTGATTCATTAGAATAAAGCAGGTTTACATCAGCTCTAGATCTTATTCCTCATAATTCCATGTAACATATTTTCTGAACTAAGAATGGACTCTGGGGAGGCGGCTTCTGCAATTGTTACAAAGTAAATTGATTCTGAGAGACTTTAGTAGCCGCTGGCTAGTTGTTTTAATCTGGAAATCAATCTTAGTTAATGAAGAATGTTAATGAAAAAAATCCCAAAGAGCTCTGTTATCTCAGATCAGGTGTATGAACTCTCCATCTGACTAAATTTGAGTTATTGAAGCAGTTAGTTCCCTACCTGAGGTGTGAGCTTCATGAAAGGGGAGACAATCAATTACTTCCCATGCAGAGTGCAGAAGCCTTCACCGCTTTAGCTAGAATTCCTTATCTAATCAGAAGCAGGTATAAACAAGTTCACTAATTGATATAACCCTGTCATTCATGCTCAGAAGTGAATTGACTTTTATTCCTACAAGAACACAAAAATCTCTGCTTACATGCAGTGAAGGGTTGCATCATTCTGTTCAGATTTTGGGCAATAAAATAGGCTATCGTGCAATGGATCAGAGAACCTTCATGAAGATTAGAGGATTTTTAGGTGTGTAGGAAAAAAAAAAATAGTAGAAGTCGCAAAGAAAAGACATTAGTGGATCTAAGACCCTTGCAGAGTCCTAAAATTTCATTGTGACAAGAAAATATCATTGTTTGTTTCATAAACTATTCAAAAAAAAAATAGACTCTAAATTGAATTGAACACAAAGATGAAGCAATACCATAATAGAATGTTGAAGTCTACAGGATTGCAGTTTCAAACTGAGAAAGAAAATTCAGTGCAAGAGAATTTTGCTGAATAAAACAAAAGCAAATTAATTTTTCTGGCCATAATTCTTTTCTAAAATCTTTAATTTAACTTGGATGTGTGTAGGAAGAGCTCATTTTTATAATCACTTTTTGATGCCATCCATTTGGAATCCTTCCAGCTCTGTCATTTTGTTTGGCTATAGCCTGCCTTAACCAGCTAAGTTTCAAACAAAATCACTAGTCTGAGCTTGCAAGACAGCAAAACTGATGCTTTATACAATTCATTTGTGTAGATTTCTATATATTCCAAGTGCGATATACTGAAAATGCAATTTATAGTTCTATTTCTAGCTATAGGCAAAGGTTCATATCTGCTGTTGTCCCTTCTGAAGATACAGCTTCAGACACAGTAACATCTCTAATACATTTCATCATCTTCCCTGACCTAAAAGAAAACTTCAAGGCTTAATATTAACTAAAAGTAACTGAGAAGGTTTACCCTACAAAATTTGTCACAGGGTAAAGGAAAAAATATAGAGGTAGGTCAATAAAAAAGGAAGCTTTTTTACAGTTTTCAAGTTCTAATGTTTAAATGACCATCACTTCAAAAGGTTTAAAACAATTGTTTGTTCTTTGCCATGGTATCAGGGCAAAGGATAAGTGGCAGATAACTTAAACCTACAGATCTAGGCCAATATCATCAATACTGTAAAAGAGAAATTCCTAGTAATAGAGACATAAGTTCAGTGTCTTCACAGGAAAAAAATTACCAGGAGCAGCTCCAAAGCTCTAAGATTACATTGTGTATGTCTGGCTGTGACATGGGAACACAGTTCAAGAAAGCAAAGAAATAAAGATTTCTCAGTGAGATAGATGAGGAATTTATTTTAAAACTTTAAAATGCAAAGTCCAGGGTCTTAATTAGAACAATATTCCACAGGTAAGCTCCATACATGGTATGTGTGAGGCTGAAGATCCGAAGACTACTTTTCCCACTGCGGTGTGGGCTGTCCACAACAAAACACAGGGTAGTCAGAGGGTGGGAAGGTGAATACAGAGTTTCTATACTGATTTATCTATTTCACATTGTTCACATCTCAGGCATTGAAAAAATGCATGGCAGTCTTAGAATAACCATATTTCAATGTACTTTTACAGTACATATATGCATAATCTGTATTGTTACGTAGCAGAACAAGGATTAATCTGTATATATTGGTGGAACACAACTGCTAAGAACAACTAAGATTAACATTTTGCAGTTATTAACAAATCAATATTATTTTCATTGTCATTTAGTATTGTTTTGGCTCTTCCTGACAAAATTTGGCCAGTTATTTTGCTTTTTTAGTCATATTATAATATACGCAATATTATATATTATGTATATTATATATATTATAATATAGTATTGTGTATATTATAGTATTATGATATTATATTATAATATTGTATAGATTTCCCCTTCTTTCCCTTTGTTCCTCAGACCCAAAGAGTAATCATACCTCAGCAAAAAATCCCCCAACTTTTGTAAAATCATATTCCAACAGAGTATTTAGTATTGGAAAACCCTTAAGATGTATTTTTGAATTGAAGGGTGTTTAAGAAACAGGAAAAATATTTCTTACTATGATGTCAAAATTGAAATTTTAACACATTTTCTTTCACACATGCACACACACACAGAAATATACACAGATACAGATGGTCCCCTCTACTGCAGACTGCTGGAAAAGAAAGAGATTATATATTTGAATATACACACTTATTCAGTATATTTATCTTCTCATACACCATGGTCAGTAATAACAAAATCAAAGTTGAGCTACTAATGGCCATTATTACTTTAGTTCAGCTATCCTTATACTTGAAATTCAGTAACTAAATACTTTCAGAGGGTTGCATAAATATTTACAACTTTAATTACTTCAAACTGCCAAATTATGACCAGCAAAATATAAATTCTAAACATATGTACTTGAATTTATACTATATTTCAGCAAAATCCTCAAGTTTTATCCAAAAAATTATGTTTCTCACACCTTATTTATTTAGAAAAGACAACCAAGACAATCTGGAAAATGTATAATATTTCTGTTATGTTATTTCTGTTAATAAATAAATACTTTTGCCAGGTTATAGGTCATGTATATAATACAATGAAGTCATCTTATGGTAAAATAAATTTTACTCTGTCAACAAGAACTAATTCTACCTGCAATTTGATACATGAATGAATACAATATAGTTGAAATCAAGACCAGACTTTGATTAACCACATATCTTGAAGCTTAATATCCTGTTAAAATTATGTTAATCTGTGGTTGCTTCAAGGTCTCAAACCAAAACACACTCATAGGTAAAGTTTTCAAACCCCAATACCACCAAAAAAATCAAGATTTTTTTTACTCTAGAAAGAGAGTAGCTAGCTCACCTGTTAGTCAGAAAGTCTGAGAACCTCACTCTAATGTCTAAAATGAGGAGAACTGAAAATAAAAGATGAAATGAACTCCGATACTACCAGATACCTTTGTTAGTGTTTGCTTCAGATATAATTTATAATGCTGAAAAGCTCTTGTAAGTGCTTGGAAAAAAAAATCTTAATCAGTTCTTTTAAAAATACATGTATCATCACTTCCCTATGTCCAATAAAGACCTCATATGTTTTCCCACAAAAAAAATTAAGTATGCAAAGGAATGTAACTGAGTTTCTGACAAAAGCAAATTACTTTCCCTTTAGCTCAGCTATTGTCACTATGTCCGTACTGGCTGTGTGATTTCTTCAGGTGTAATATATCTAGAGGCATTGAGAAACATATATGTTATGAAGTCATTGACATTTATACTAAGATCTATTCTATTTGCCCCCTTCATTTACAATTATAATTAATTCTTCCTTAACTGCCACCTAAACTTTATATCTTGAGTAATCTTCAAAGGCAAATACCTGCTGAGTTTTCCTTCTCAGTTTCTTTGCTTTGATGAGATGATACTTTGCACAGATCTCAGCACAAAAACAGTGTTAGCAAAAGCAATTACTAATACCTCTTCACCAAAAAAAAAAAAAAACCAAACCCAAAAACAACACAATCCTGTATTCTTATATTTATGTAGCTTTTTCCTTCTGTCTACAGTCATGTACAAAGAACACATTCACACTGATCTGAGGACTCCAAGAAAGAAGAGTGGTCTTTAATACTTGAGATGACTGGCCCATTACCTGAAAAACATAAGCTTTGTTTGAACAGTCCTATGACTCATCAAAGCCTTTCTTTTCCATGAAAAATTTTTTTTTTCTGTTTATATGTTATATACATAATATAACATTCTTTTGTGCAACCATTTGCCCAATTCTTGTATTCATAATTTTCTCAAAACCTTATCACCTTTTCTCAAAAGTTGAGCAGACTGAAGTATTCAGTAAACACTAAATAAATTAGTACATAATATATGTCTAGTTAATTGCTTTAAACTTAGCTATGTCTAGTCCTTTTACAGAGTTATAGTTAAATAGTTTGTGATCAGGTCAACATCACTACATTGCTAGCTTAATTCGTACAAAATTGTTTAAGATAAACACATATAAAACCTTGAAAAATAAACAGAAATCTGTGTTTTCTCCCTTGTCCTAATAAAGTCAAATGTTTAGGAAGAATATGGATAAGACAGTAAGCTCCTTCATACTTCTTTTTCAATAACTTCTCTGAATTGCAGGACCTTCTCTGACCGATTTGATTCTGCTTATCCTCATCACATAGTTGACATATTGATGTGCTAACACCTGTCTTCAGGCTGTATTATCCACTCTTTAGATTTCAAAAGAGAATATATTCAGATGCTTTCTATGCCACCCTTAAAACAGAAATGTGCTCCTCTCAACATTTTGAAGGAAGATTTTGTTAAATAAATTTTGTGAATTACTCAACTTGCGTCCCATATCCTGTAGCACAGGGACTTACCATGGAACATGGATCTTACAGCAGATTTAATCAGAGAGACGGTGTTTGAACAGACAGGATGCAGAAATCATTACCAAAGAGAAGGAGATTGCTTCACATTTCTGAAGATTGCCAGGCGAATTCGGATCTGGGTTACTACAGGTCTTGTTGCTGTATTCACTTTCTTCCTCGATTTTTCCTGAATTTAAATAGGCACTTTCCACCTCTTGCTTATCATTTTTATTTAAGTAAATTTCATTTATCTTTTAGACACATTTATGCTTTATCTTGTGGCAACTGGAAATATTAATAAATAGACAGATCTTTCGATCTTGATTTCAGTACTGTTATCTTTCTGTGTGCATTAAGCCACAGCTGCACTCTGCAGTGCCAGCAAAACCAGGGATTCTCTGTTACTTAGCTGCAATTCATGCTTGAAATGCTGGGCTATCAGACATCATCTCCTCTCTGTTGATCAATGCCATAGAAAGACTTTCTAAATCCTTGCTTTCCTCCTAGAATTCTTTTTGCTGCCCTACTCTCTGCCCTGCTCACCCAACTGCCTTTGGCAGCCCACATTGATGAGTCTAGGGTGTGGACTTGTGGACAGAATTCACAGGGACCACATGAGCTTTCAAGAGTACCCTGCTTTTGTCCCAGCCTGCTACTTCTCAAAACAAGCAATCCTGACCCCTATTCAGCTGTGTTAGAAATCACACTGGATAAACCTCTTTAGATTTTTTCTTTCTATTTTTTTTTTCTCTACACATAAGCTGACAGCTAAAAAGACCCATTTGTAGGTATAATCCTAGCAGAAACTCCCTTTTATTATTCCATTCAGCTACACTCAAGCATATAATAATTCCTCCTCCATAAAGTACCTGTACATGCTTTGGTCTGGTATTCACCCGTTACTAATAGCTGTACAATCTTATTTTGTTTATGACAGAATATGGTCTTGGTTTTTACTCCTCTGTATTATGCAAATAAATACATGTAATCTCTCTACCTTGTAGGCTGAATACAAATTATTTCCCTGTGCTTGAATTCAATAAATGTTTTAAAGAGCTTTTATGAAGACATATCACATAGATATTCATAGCAAAGAAAAAAAACATTTAAAATCTAATATCATAATAATGTAGACATATGTCCTTTTTCTTACTTCTATCTCCTGTTTCAAAGTTGCTTATTTTAAGTGTCTGAGGGAATAGACTATCTGAGCTTGGAAGGAATGAAGCTATTTCTTCCTCTATATTTTATTTATAAACATACTTTCTTTTCGCTTGTTTACTTCTTTATAAGCAGCACTGCGTCTTCACTAGAAATACTCAAATGAATCAAGAGCACGAGAACATTTGCATTTTTAATTGCACATTTTCCTGCACAGTAATTCAGATAATAAAGCCTCCTCCTAGGAGAATCACTGCAACTGGACTAGCTGCTTAATTCTTAATGACCACTTTTAAATTAAGCATGCAGCTTCCAAAATGATAGCAGTCTCCAAACCAGTTAAACTGTGTCTTTGCCTCATTCCAATAAAGGTGCTGGGAAGTTGAGACTAATGGTCATACCCTGTATTCTGATTGTTCTTCAAGAGCCCACTGCAGCCTCAGTGCTCCATCCCCCTTATCTTTCACCCTGGTGTTAACACTGATTTATACCTAAATCATTGCCACTGACAATTCATCCAGATAATTTCAATTTGCTGCTAATCAAATAACCATTAGTGTGAAGTGACATGCACTTTCATGATGGATGCAGTGATTTAAACGTGGGAAGCAGGGAACAGGGAGAACATAAATGCCCATAAGTATTGGCTTATGCAACTCCAAGGTCACTTACAAGCGGACAGATTCAGTGATTGGGTGACAGTAGCAAGGAGCAGAAAATTAGGCAAAATAATACACATAGTGGGGTTTAGAGAGTACTGTAACCTTTTTCCTGTAGTCCTGCCAGGAAGCAACAAGGGCAGGTTACCCTGTAGAAGGCAAATCAGGAGTTGAGCATCACAAGGCAGGCACAGGCAGCAGTCTCCCTGAAATGGAGCCAGGAAAACAAGCCAGTAAGCCAGGGTTCAGATCAGGCCCAGTGATGGTAACCAGGATCAGCCAAGAGTCCAGCAAACACCCATCAAGTCCATAGCCAGGAGAAAGGCCCAAGGTCAAACCAGAAAACGAAGTCATGAGGCTGGGGTGAGGGCTGGGACAAGGGGGGAATGAGATGGGGCACAGATAGAACATCATTGTGTCCACAGACTAGCTCGGATGGGGTTAAGTACAGGAGTCTCTGATCTTGGTCACTGCCCCAAGCACAGGTGGAGGGAGCTGTGGCTGAGGCTTCCTCTGACTGCTCCTTCACAAGAGGTCTTTTCAATGAGATGGCCTCCAAAGATCTGCTAAACTCATACAGGGGAGAAGGGGACCATACTCCCAAATACACTTCAAGAATCACAAAACTGCATGAAGTATAAGATCATAGAGTAAGAATACTAATTTCCATATCTCTTTTCAGGTTTTGTAGGCAGCAGGTACATTAATTAAGATATAAAGGCCAAACAGACTTTTCTAAAAACGGAGCTTTGCTGCAGTAAAGTCAACAAGTTTTGTGCACTGCACTGCATGCAAATACAAGGTGCAACAGATGAGTATCTGCATATTTACCTGTTTTGAATAAGGCAGCAGCATTTGTCTGTTGCTGTAAAACTGCTAGATTTAAATTTGTGTAAAACAAAATAAACAGCAAAAATACATCAATAAAAATTCCGCTCCATATAAACTCATCTTGTTAACTGAGACTAGGCAGTATTTATCATATTTCCAGAAGATTTAAACTCAGTATATAAAGAAATGTCTGTATTTGAGGAAACAACAAAACTCATACTGAATATATTTTAAAAATAAAAAGGCCAAACTTTTTAAACCAGGTGATTTAGTAGGAGTGTTCTAAACAGAAGGAGTGGAATAGCTAAAAGCAGGATCTTCTCCAAAGTATTCCGAATTTCAGTAGTAACCTTTTTCTCTATATAAAGCAAAGCCTTGTTACAAATGTTGAAAGTGTGACCACAATGGACATTTTTGCATATTGGGGAAACAAATGTTTTTGTGGAAGAAAACACTTCAAGTTACATCTCAAAATTCAACACAAAGAAGCCCACAATGATACTCAGTTTTACCTGGAATGAAAGCCAAGTCACAGATATGCTGAGGTTCTATTTTTTTATTCTTCTGGGCAGTGAACTCTTCACAAAATATAGAGACTAAAATTACCTGAGGTTTCTTGTTGAATTCCCTGACTATTAATGTTTACATGTGCAGATGAGCTGAATTTCATCTTTCACTAGATTTTAGGCAACAGAACAGTTTAGATTTAATCAGTATGGGAACCCAGGCCACAGGGAATAATTCTCTGTCTGCTGTGAGGGGTTCTGACCCCCAGAGAAGTACTGCCTTTAACCTTTGCCCATGGAGAGGGCTTCCAAGGCTTTGAGATAGACTAGAGTCTACCAAAGTGTGAAATAGATAATAGAGAGTAGTACAATATGTCACTTGGGTGCGAAATTTAGGTTTTGGGATTTTTAGTATGGTGCGGATAGGAGACAAAATGGAGGAATTTGGGTGTAGTCCCTGTCTTCTTCTTCTTCTTCTTCTTCTTCTTCTTCTTCTTCTTCTTCTTCTTCTTCTTCTTCTTCTTCTTCTTCTTCTTCTTCTTCTTCTTCTTCTTCTTCTTCTTCTTCTTCTTCTTCTTCTTCTTCTTCTTCTTCTTCTTCTTCTTCTTCTTCTTCTTCTTCTTCTTCTTCTTCTTCTTCTTCTTCTTCTTCTTCTTCTTCTTCTTCTTCTTCTTCATCATCATCTGCTCCATTTTCTGCTGTGTTGGTGGCACAGGGTGATTGGTCAAGGAAAGCACAGTGCAGAGGTTATGTGGACAGTCAAGGGATGAGTTATTGGTAGGTAAGTAGAAATAATGTACGTTTTAAAAGTTAATTGGATGAAACAACTTTAAAAGACCTTGAAACTGTACATTTTGGGGCCATTTTGAAGTGCTTTTCCAGCGTGCTGAGCCTGGTGTGGACAGCTTGCAAAACTTTAGATAACAATAAACAAGAAGCTGAAGACCAAAAAAGTCCCATGCGTCTCCTTTTTCTTGGCACAGAACTGCTACAGGAGGGTTTCCCCCATCCAAGGAGCCCCCACAGGGTCCAACATAAAGCAAACACCAATAAATCAGTTTGGATTTATCAGCATACTGTGGAAATGGAAAAAAAAAATTGTCTTCATTGTGACACCTTTTATTCAGTAACTATATATTTCAAGTGATTTGTCCTTCCAAACATGGTGTTGTAAATTCTTTCATTTTTTCCATGCATTATTGGGAAGAAAAAAATCTGTAGCAGAGAAAGAATGATAAAGTAACTTCTTCTGACCTTGCACAAAGATTCATAAGAGGGATTACTATGAAAATTTAAAGCTTCAGCAGCATTATTTTTGAATAACACTGTAAACCATCTGTGTTTTCTGAAATTGTTCTATACAAAAAAGAGGAAAACATATCTCAGCTAGGAGTGGCAATAAATTAAATAAAACCAAAACCAACCCCAGAACAATGCAGAATTTGCTCCTTTCCCATTGCAGCACACTGAAGTTTTATTTTAGAAGAAAGTGGATATTCCTTTTAAACCAATATTCTATTATGTGTCTTCTTAGAGTTATGTTCATTTATATCACAACCTTTGTTTTTTAATCTAAAACTCCTCCACTGAGAGCTCAAACCTTTTGAAAGTTCTTTATTCTTAGTCATATCTTAGTCCTGCTTTGGTAGCAGTGTTCAACCATTTGTGGCAGACATCCTGCAGAATCTTTATTAAGCCCATCTGTTCATATCTTCCCCTTGATGAGAAGCCACTGTTTTAATAAAGTCATTGTTGGGATGAAGATAAACCAAAACTGAATGAAATAATTTTTTTAATATATATTATTTTTTTCCTCATGATACTGAATTTTTCTATTAACAATTATAAAGAATAATTATTTTAAAAACAAAATGAGCTACATACAAATTATATATATAAGGTAGTTTTCTACAGCAACAAAGTGGATAGAGAAGTATATTACAGGATTTGGGTTTTTGTTTGGTTTTTTGTTGTTGGTTTTGGGTTTTTGTGTTTTGTTGTTGTTGTTGTTGTTAACTTCTAACATATTTCATGTAGTCTTGCAAATAATAAATTTGTAAATACAGTTACCAAAATGAAGTAATATTACTGAACTAAGAATCACACATGCTCCATAAATACAGCTGGAAATTTCTGACTTTCTAAAATTAGATAAGTGAGAAAATGTTCCCACTGTTACTGTTCATAGAAAGTGTTGTGACTGTAAGGCAAAACTTTGTTTTCTTATTCAGCACTTTCAATTTAACAAGCAAACAAAATACAGTGGATTCTATATAAGTAAGTTGCAGCAAGGATTAGAAGGATTTTTATGATTCAAGCTATGCACCTCATCTCTATTTTATGCACAAGGAATGACTCAATTCTGGAAAATAATGTGCATAATTACTCTTATTAATATATATAAAGTTCACAGTAGGATTAAATTATTCATTAAAGTTCTAAATTTGTAGGGTCAGCTAAATCCTAGTAACTAAAAAAATCAAAGAATACAAAACATCTAATAAAAGGAGCATAAAGTGCAAATATCAAACACAAAAAGGTACTCAAAAAAAAAAACTAACAAAAGGATCAGCCCATGGACAGCAAGCAGCATAAGGATAATTTTAGAAACGCAGCACTGTTTGCTAAACTCTAAAAATGAATGTCAAGAAAATTTGTCCTAAAAATATCAAAACCCTGAATGTATAGTGCCCACTCCTACAAAATTGAAAGGCAGGACTGAAAGTAGGAGAAAAGCAGTAGCTGAGAAACGTTTCAGAGTCTTCACTTGTGAAACTTGGGAGATAATGTGAAGCAGTGCTCTTGAGCAAACACTGAAACCTGATACTAAGAAATTAGGAAGAGCCAGTGTTAATATGAAAATATTATCAACAGAGATTGTTTAAATACAATCTTGTCAGCAAGAGCAAAGGCGCAAAAATATAATATGTAAATCTGCACATTTAATAAGTGGGTTTGGATATAAAATTTCCTTTTTAACTGATGTTTCCTTTTTAACTGATAACACAAAAGCAAGTCACTTTTGGTGTGCCACAGTACACTGTGGCAAATGACACTGGTGAGTGGATCATAGTCTAACAAAAGGAAGACAGTTTGTGAGATGATCAAAATTACCCAGAACATTGGAAGAAAAGTCATTTGTGATGCCAGAAATATGACAAGATACTGGCTGGTACAAGCAGAATTTCTCTGCAGTCTTCTGTCCCTTGAACAAATATAGAATAGCAATAAAAAAGGGGATGGAGAGAAGCTGTCGTCAGAACCACACAGGGAATGCAAGGTTTGTCAACACAGGCCCAAAGCAAAACTCAAAGCAGCAGGCTGCTCTGACAAGATGGAGGAGTGTCCCAAGAACTGAAATGGTCCTGGTTTCCCAGAGAGAAAATAATTATTTACATGTTTGAGAGAAAAAAAATATATTCAAGAAATACCTGTGATGAAATGTAAAATTGTGAAAAACCAGAAATGCGAATGTGCAGTGTAAGACATGCAAGAATAATATATAAATGCTTCAGATTTAGGACTGCTGTAATACCTGCTTTGGGCAAGATGTCTATGTGCTTCATTTTCCAGATGTGTTTTGCACTCTGGTCAAATAAAAATATTATTTGTTTATAAAAGGAGTATAAATAATAGCAATAGTAGTATTTAACATTACAGTGCATGACAACTGGAAAGAAAGACTGTGAAAATAAGAATTAGAATGTTACCTACCCTTAGGAACAACTTCTCAGACTCATTGCTTTATGAGATTTAAACCTGGTTCATTTCTAACACTGAAATTGTTGATTCAAACTTCAGAAGAAAAAACAGATTTCTCTCCCTTGCTAACCTTCCTTAAGCTGGTGTTTACAGAACGCTAGAGGCAAACATCTTCTTGATATTCTTAGGTTTTAAAGTGGGCTGCAGCTCCAAGCAAATGCTGCGTGTGATCCACTTTCTGCTTAGATCAGACCCCAGTCTGAAATTTACTAACTGCATTGATAATTAAACATTAGCATTTTCATCACGTGCCATGAAATCAATTGATTTGTTATCTCTGCAGGTCTATCTGATAGTGAAACTGAGCCCTTTTAAGTGTTTGAATGATGTCAGCGTGGGATTAGTTAAACAGCAAGTTGATGCTGCAAAGGCGTGCCCTGAGAGACAGGAGTAGCAGCAGCGAGTTCATCACGAGGCAGAACTTACTGGGGCTGTGGAAGAGTCAAGGTCAGGA
This sequence comes from Geospiza fortis, assembly GCF_000277835.1. NCBI lineage: Eukaryota > Metazoa > Chordata > Aves > Passeriformes > Thraupidae > Geospiza > Geospiza fortis. The sequence goes on along the minus strand of NW_005054340.1, from coordinate 4,783,487 downwards.
CAAAAAAAGAGAACTCCATGCAATAAGAGATTACTTCCCGGGGCTATTCCTTTCTTTGCAGATTGCAAAAATTCTTTATAGGTGTAGCTCTAGGGATTTATATACAGAAGACTTTTCATTTTCTTTCTCTTTTTTTTTTTTTCGCTTCTGCCAGAGCTCCACATTCAAATGAAAATCTTTAGCAGTACAGAATGGATTAATACAGGATTACAAGAAGAAGATTATATTTCTGGGTCCTCTCATCTCTTTTTTTTATAATGTATATCCCAATATTACATTGCACATATTCAAAATGACTCCTTTATGCAGAGCCATATGTTAAAATATGTGTCAAAAGAAAGTAATTTTTTAAAAGTAGCTGAGATTTGTGAAGAATTCTAAGAAGATTTACCTAGACTATAAAGACTGTTAACAGGGCTATTCATTAAAACTCTAGAATAATTTAGGATTTAAACGTGTCCTTACATCGTACGCACTTCTATTTGGCTTTTAGATCCAGTATTACCTGACATTATATTTCTTTCTTTTCTTTCTTCAAATACTTCATGCTCTCTGACATTTTTGTGTAATAGAAATTCCAGCACAAAATATCATGGAGTGTCCCTGCTCCTTTTATCCTAAGAACATTATTTCTCTAAGCTTTTCCAGTCACAAACATTTGGTAATCTGAAAGGTCTGATTTTGCTCCTACTGAGGTTCATTGAAAAACTTCAAATAACAGTCAAACAAGCTTTCCAGCTCTCTGGAAAGCCTTTAATCCAGAATATTTTTAAAAGGAAAAGCTCCTGTGTTCTTGAAATAATAAAATAAAAGTAACTTTCATGGAGTTAAGACTCACAAAAATATTACAAATGGTGAAATAATTCTGCTGCTTTTACATGTTTTAATTCACTTAAACATAACAAATTGTGAATTCTGGTTTTTACCTAAGACATGCAGTAAGCCTCACAACAGAAATGGATATTGTTACAGTCTGCTTAGGTTAGTTTCTCTCTACAAAGAACTGGGCAGCGATCCTTGTCCTTACTCCCCTGTGCTCACCTGTGATACCAGTCTGAACACCGGTATCCAAAAGTTATTCTTTCTTCTTTTTATCTTCTTATCTTGTCTGATGAATTGCTAAATTTAAAAATCAAACATTCTGCTTTTTGCTTGATCCTCCAGAGAGAGTCAAATCTAAGAACTCAAAAAGAGCAATAAATATCAAATTCTAACAGAAGATTTATTAGCATAAAATAATCTTCTCTACTTCTCTAAATACAAACAACAGAAATTTGGTAAACCCTGGCACAGGTTAGACCTAATTTCTCTTTCTCACTTCTGGGCAGAAGTGCTATTAGTGTAGATATTTTCTGTGGTAACATAATCAGTCATTTTTCATGGTATCATAGAATCATTAAATGGTTTTTGTTGCATGGGACCTTAAAGATCATCTATTTTGAGAGCCCGTGACATGATCAGGGACACCTTCTACTACACCAGGTTGCTCAGAGCCCCATCTAACCTGGCCTTGAACACTTCCAGAGATGGGGCATCCACAGATTCTCTGGGCCGCCTGTTCCTGTGTCTCACCACCCTTAGAGTAAGGAATTTCTTCCTAGACTCTAACCTAAACTTATACTTATTCAGTGTAAACCCATTCCCCTCTGTCCTGCCACTACATGCTCTTGTAAAAAGTCTCTCTCTATCTTTCTTGTAGGCTCTCTTCAGTACTGGAAGGCCACAATTAGGTCACCACAAAGCCTTCTCTTCCTTATACAGGAAAGAATGAATAATCAGTCACAGAAATAAAGGTTTTATGGAAAGCTCCTGACATTCATTT
>NW_005054340.1:4756533-4781612 GCF_000277835.1 Geospiza fortis | reverse complement strand
AAATACATTCACTCATGTAACTACTGCATGCCATACATCTCTGCATCATGCAAGTATTAGGATAAAAAAACATTTCTTTTTGTATTAGAGAAATTTAGGGGGAACACAAAAATACCCCCTATTATTTTCTCTGAAATCAGCTCTTGCAAATTTCCTTCTGGCTCTTACCATTACTCTGCCAGTTTTCACTCTGACCTTCTCAAACCTGAGCCCAGCAGTCATGGATCCTGCCAAAGATGCTGAGTGAGAGGGGACGATTTGTCTTCTTGCACAAACTGCTCCATGTCCAGAAATAGAGAAAAAAATTCTTCAATGGGTCCCCGAAATTAGAGGGTAATCTTAGGGATTATGAGAAGCCCTTTCATATGCTGCAGATAACCTATGTTCCTCTAACTCCAGTTTGTTGCACCAATGCAGAGCAGAAGAGGCGCTGTGACTCATCCATCTCACCTTTCCAGAGATAAATAAATGTAGCATATATAAGCAAGGCCATTTAGGCTGCACTCCATTTTTCTGAAATGAAATTTATTTTAAAAGCCTTTTACCAGGAATAATACGAAAACAGTACCCTAACAAGCAAGAAGCATTAAGCAGTCAGTAATTCTATTAGTCAGCCTCTGTAAAAAGTCGAATATGCCAATAATTTATGCGCCTACTGAAATGTGCAAGGTCAGCATAGGAGTGATATGAGTCTTATAGAAAATTTTGAACCCTATCTGTTACATTTCACATTAGCTCCTGGCACTCTGTATCACATTAAACATAAATAATATGATATACAAGGGCCCCAGGCATGATTCAAAATGTTAGGCAGCACAACCTGCATGCAGGTATCTCAGTTAATTCCCAAATTCCTCCTCTTTCCCAGCAGCAAGAAAGTTGTTTCTCTGTTGCTGTGTCCTTAGGTAGTTAAATGATCAGTTGTTTTTTTATTTTCACTGACCTAAATGATTCTCTAAAAAGGCGTCTATCTGCTTCCCCTGGGATCTCAAATCTAGGCATTTGACTGGAAGAGCATTGCAACTTTTCCTATTGGATTAACTCCTTCTATCAGCAGACTTATATTTTTTGATGTTTCTAAGCAGATAGAACCCATCTTTTATAACTGGCATGAGTGTAAGCCTCTACTGACTTCCCTGTCACCTCTGTTTGCACAGAGATTTGACCTGTGCTTGCTTTATTTCAGGCTCTGCAAATCCAAGCAGAAGCAGATGCTTCATTTCACCTATCTAATCTTGGCTCACAATTTTGTCTTCACAAAATATTCCCTTGGGAAGAATGTTTCACTTCAGAAGCTTAGGATACTTTGGTCTATCCAAAATTTTTTGCAGTTAATAAAGAACAGTATGTGGAATGCAAAATACTTATATACAATGAAGTTTCTTGCAGAGCTCATTTTAGTGTGGGTTATTCTAACTGGATAGACAGAAAAAGCCTCATGGGTAATAGATGTGAGGAAAGAGACTGTTGGGGTTTGAAGTTAAGATTTCCAATTCTTTCACCAAAACTGCTGAACAAATCTGACCTGTGGCTCAAACACATAAGGAAATAAAAGTTTGGGGTTTAGCTGTAGCAGTTCTATTTATCCTGCAAACATCAGGCTGGGAAATAGGTCAAATCATTTTACTCTGTTCTTTTTCACTGCTATTCCTCAGTTCTGAGGCAAGGGAGATTCTTCCAGGAATGAGAGCAATCCTGTCTTTTATCTTTCAATCCATGATATCCAGACAGAGATTTAATAATGGATAACAGTAATTGATCATGTTAATGATGGCAGCTGAGTCTGCCAGGAGCTGAACTAAAAGCAACAACTAATTTCAAAGGCACTGGATAGAGGAACTTAACATTTGCACTCAAAATTTTATCTCTTATGTTAGATTAAAAAAAATCACAGTAAAATAAATTAAAGCCATATTATTGAAAATGTACATTGTATTAATGATGACATCAGAAAGACTCTTTTGTGAATCATACTTAATTCACCTCGGCCTATTGCATGGTCCACACCTGGATATTTAAACCAGAGAAATGGAAGGGTTTATCTCCTTTTACTAAAATCCTGACCAAAGACTTCTAGACAGGTATTTCAGGCAGGCTTTAAACAACAACAAAACAAAACAAAACAAAACAAAACAAAACAAATAAAAACCAACCAAACCAAACCAAACAAACACAAAACCTGCCTGCCTCCACAGATTTGGGAGATTTTCCTGCCCCAACAGTATTCTGCTTCAGGAAGCACTGGACACAATAAACCAAGTATATAGCTCAATGTATTTGTTTTCAGGGTAATGATCAGTCCCATTCTTTGTCTTCTATGTATTGTTATTATATAGCATTAGAAATATATGTGCTTGTGCAAGAACAAGACTGAAATTTGTCTAATATACTCAAATATAATCCAGATAATGTATTTTTAATTAATTAAAAGTTATTTTAGACATTTTTACTCTAAAAATGCCCTTTTTAATATCTTAGGGTCAACCCATCATACATATACAATATCTTACTCCACATGTACTGAAACCAATGGGACCAGTAATAAACAAGAAACTGAGCAGAGCTGGCCTAATTTGGACCTTATACAATCATACTAAATATTTGTTTTACTGAAAACAGAAAGACAACAGGCTCAGCATTCCATTTGTTCAGCCTTAAAACAGTGTAATCTATCTGGATTTTTCTAGAATGTACGTGTTTTCTTTCCTTTTTCCAGTGTCTTCTCACTCCATTTTCATTCCTTTCTTCTCCTTATGAGTGGTTTAAAGACAGCACTGTAATTAAAACCATATTTTAAAAACTTGACTCTGCTTAAGATTTCAAAATATCTTTTTTTCATCCCATAAGGATAATTTTACCTTCCATCTCCCCCAGAAATTTCAGGTTTATTTTTCTTAATTTTTTTAGTGTTTTCCTCTTCTAGTAATCACTTTTCCACATTCTCATTTCCCCCTTTAAATATATCCTCAAATTATACAGACACTGATCCTTTCCTTATTTTTTCCTTTGCTAACAAAACATAATGCCACTGCAATTGCTGTGCACATAGTCCTTGCTAAATAATTATCATTCCCAGAGGAATTTGTGAATCCCAACAGACAAAACTGAGTATTGCATCAACCATGATAAGAAAAGAGATTTATCAAGACTGGTCTAAAATAAAGAGGCATCATTTGCGCCCTGCATCTGAAGAATTGAAACCAGAACCAAAAAGCGTATGCAGAAAAAGGAAAGAGTTTTGTATGGTAAATTTAACCATTTCAGAGCAAGAGAATTATGTTGTAGTATGGCTGATGGATTTCAGTGAAATCTTTTCAGGTAATCTACCCACAGTATTTTCAAAAAGAACACATAATCCTGTGGCTCAGCTGGTCTTACTTCTCTGTGGGAACCAGATGGTGCTCAAGCAGCCATGATTGTGATACCTCCTTATTATCATACCTCATTTAATATTGGCTAGACCTGTGGTTTTGTTCAGTGATCTGGGGGAGTCATCAGTTTATCATGCAGCTACTTATTTTTCTTAAAACTTGCCACTGCACCAGAGTTTGCCTCTGTATATTTAAATTATTTGAAAATAAGAAAAAGACTTTCATGTTCACAGTTATGCACAGAAGAACAAGACTCACTCTTTCAGCTGATGCTCTAAGCAGTACAGAGAAATTTATAGGAAGACATGATGGACTATTTCCATGTTTTCACTCTACTTAGAAGCTGAATCCTTCCAAGAGAAGTGTGGACTTTCAAAGGATGCCAAACAAACAGTTAGAAATCCCTCTAAGCTTCAGTAACATGTAACAAAAGACTTGTACTATGTTCCTTTCTTGAGCAAGAGTTCCTCCTAGACCATCACAGTCTTTTATCTGCCTATGTTGCACGGCAGACTTTGGAAAATTGCACAGAATGTCTGATGCATATACCGAAGCCCTTATTTAGGTACAGGTTCTCAGCATAGCCATGCAAAGGAAATTAAGTTATTTCTAACTTATTGTTACTTTTCTAGGCCCTATGGCAGTGGAGCTATGCAGGTCCATGTCTGGTTAGGAACTTGTGGTGCCAGTGAAAGTTCCAGTGGCTCCTCTAGCACATTCCATACTCTTCAGGTTGATGCTATGTACAAACTATTCTGCTGAAACCTCACATTCTTGCTCAAACAAATTCCAAGAATCCCAAAGAAGGGTTTTATTCTGTCTTCATGGCTATGGTGTCTGGCTGAGAATCAAAATACAATTAGCTCTATTATTCATTCACAGTAGCAGTTATTAGGTCTTTCATGCTGCTGAAGTACTTAAAAAAAAGTTTAGGAGGGAATAGTGATATAAAACATAATTCAATATGTACTTCTCACGGAGATATTCCCAAAACACTCAGGAGGATTTTGGATTTTTTAATGATATATCCTACTCAACAGAGGAGTAAACTAATGCTTATATCCTAAAGCTGACTTGCTGTTTCTCTTCTCTCATTCTGGTGATACAGATAACTGGGCAAGTGGAAAGGACACAATTGCAGTAGACATATTTTTTTGTCTCTGTTTTTAGATATTGCTGTTTTACCCAGACAGTTTTATATGTATTGGAATTTAGACCTAGCATCAAAAATTGAATGGATATATAAGTCCTCAGGATAAACAATTTCATGCTTTTTTTCCAGGATATTCATATGCTCTACCCTGGGTGAAAAAATAGTTTGAAGAAAATATTCTTCTATGATTTAGGTTGATTTCTTTCTCTATCCATTACAAATAGTGAAAGCATCTTGAGCATAACTCTTTTAAGGTTCCCATAAGAAAGGTCAATGCAAATGAACTTTTTGAAAACATCTTTTCATTGCCATATAGATGCAATAACATCTGTGAAAATTCAGTGTACTAGCTTATTAATGTAATGTGTTGCTTTAAGAAAATACAAACCAACCATTTATTTCAAAGACAGAATTACTTGTTTTAAAAAACAAGATTAATAACATCAATAATCTTAGGGTGATAGGTTAATATTTTTTCCTCATTTAATCTGTGACGCCTCAGGACACCATCTTGATACTTTTCTTGACCCTGCAATGTGCCTGTGTTTTAAAAATGGCTAGTAGAAGGGAAAGGGAAACGGGGAAAGCAGAGGCATAAGTGACCTCTGCACTGCAGACAAATTATATGCCCTATGGTGTGATTGTCCAGGGCACAAGTTCTTGTTTAGAGTGAATAGGAAAAAAAAAAGAAAAATCCAGTGAGGTTTTTTTCTCTCATTCAAAACTATTGTATAAGATAAAAAAAAAAAAAACAAACCTAAACCTCTGATGCTCTGACCATATATTCACTGTTTCAATATTGTCAGTGATGTAGTTTTGATTTGGACTGTAGAAAAGATCCAGTCTCTCAATAAGATACTAATAGGCATAATTGTTCCTAATTTCACTAGAACATCTCTTTTTATTTCCATCCACACTAAGCAGGACCATCTGCTGTGGAGCATGTCCTATTGTGAATGGAAAACAACTTATTTTGTAGTCCTCTGGTTTGTTTTATGTATTGGTGTAAAATAGTGATGGAGCTGTTTTCTTCATGTGTGTTCCTTGCCACTTTATAAGTACTTCCCATGACATTAAAAGTGATGAAGTAAGTGTTCCCTCATGTGCAAGTGTTAGGACTCCTCTGGCATGCAAAGGGAACAGGGGGAAGGAGGAAAGAAACTGAAATTTTCTTTCTTCCTGTTTTTTTTTTCTTTGTGAATTCCATTGCCAGTTATAGGCATACTTCAGCTCAAAGAGATTTGAAGTTAGAATTCATTTATTGGCATCCTAAAGACAGAATTCCTATCCAAAGTACCATAGTTTTTATCCAACATTCTTCTTGACCTAATCCAAATAGTATCTCTGGCAATTCTGACTGCCAATCTCAGTTCTTTTTGTGTTGGCTCTGGTGATATCAGAAATTCAAGGAAAGGATAGACAAGATGAAACCACATGTAACTCTAAATTACAAGGTAACTCAACAGTGAAATTGCCAGAATCTTTAGAGCAACCTAGTCTACAAGTGCAAAAGGAAATTTCTGAAACTAAACAATCTTGGACACAGGGGGTCTAAAATCACCTCCTCTGAAGGTTATAAAAGTTAGCACTTAATAGTTCTTTCAAGTTACACTACAACATGCATAAAAGAAAACAGAAACAAACTGAACTTTTTAGACTCCTGCAAGTCTCCTGTAGGACAGCATAGCTACATAGCAAAAGAATTCAAAATATTAGCCCAAATTTAAATTTCTGACAGAATCACAAAATCTTGGGATAGATAATGTTGGAAGGGACCCCTGGAAGTCACCTAGTCCAACCTTCCTGCTCAAGCCATCTACCTTGCAGCACATCATATCACATCACCCAGGATTATGTCCAGACTGCTTTTGAATATCTCTGAGAACCAGACTCCACAACCCACATCATATCACATCACCCAGGATTATTATGAGAACCAGACTCCACAACTTCTTGGGAGGTTGTTCCAGTGCTCTCTTACTCTCTCATTAAACAAGTTCTTCCTTAATTCAGATGGAATTCCCTGTTCATAAGTTCTGCCCATTGCCTCTCAACTTATTGCTCAGCAGCACTGACAAGTGTCCAGTTCCATCCTCTTCACATCTGCCTTTCCAATACTCACATGCATTGTTAAGATCCCCTCTCAATCTTCTCTAGGCTAAACAATCCAGCTCCCTCAGTTTTCCTCGTAAGAGAGGGGCTCCAGTCCCTCAATTATTTTGGAGACCTCTGCTGGACTTGTTCCAGGAGCTCCATGACTCTCTTGCGCTGAGAAGCCCAGAACTGGACACAGCACCCCAGGCATGGCCTCACCCAAGCTGAGAAAAAGTGTAGGATCATCTCCCTCAATCTGCTGGGAATGCTATTCTTAATGCACCCCAGGACACCCATTGATCTTCTAGGCCACCCGGACACATTGCTGGTTCATGGGAAACTTGGTGTCCATCAGGGCTCCCAGGGCCCCCAGCAGTTCTGCACAGAATTGCTTTCCAGCAGGTCAGCCCCTAGCCTGTCTGGGTCCACAGGGTGATTCTTCCTGAGGGGCAGGATGCTGGGTTTGCCCTTGCTGGATTTCAGAATGTCCATCTCTGTCCATCTCTCCACCCTGCCAGGGTCTCTCTGAAGGGCTTCACAGCCCGCTGGGGTATTGGCTACTCCTCACAGCTTTGTGCCACCAGTGAACTTGCTGAGCAGGCTGATGTCCCTTCATCCAAGTCATTGGTGAAGTTAAACAGTATTGGACCCTGTATTGAATTTTGGAGGACACTGCTAGTGACAGATCTCCAACCAGACTCCCTAGCACTGATCACAACTCTCTGAGGCATGACCATTGTGACAATTTTCAATCCAGTTCACCATCCAATTATCCAGCCCACACTTCCTGAAGTTACATATGAGGATATTGTGAGAGATGCTGAAGTTGAGGAAGATAACATTCACTGCTCTCTCCTCATCTATCCAGCTAGCTGTCCTATCATAGGAGGCAATAAGATTGGCTAAGCATGATATCATTTTGAGGCCTACATGTTGACTACTCCTGATGATATTGTCTTCCATGCACGTAAAGATGACCTCTAGGATTATCTGCTCCATCACTTTTCCATGGATTGAGAAGAGGCTGAAAGGCTGGTAGTTCCCCAAGTCATCATTCTTGCCTTTTTTGTACTTTGGGGTGACATTTGCTCTCTTTTAGTCCTCAGGTATGTCTCCTCATCACCATGACCTTGCAAAGATGATTGAGAGTGACCAATTGCGTCCACACTACTGGGTATATCCCTTTTCGTTGTAAGGATCAAATAATATAAATTGGTATAAACATTCCTGACAGAATACTGTGACAAAATATGAAATGTATTTATTGAATTAAGAGATTAATAGAAAAGTGTAGCCTGAACTATGTCTTTCTCAGTGCAAGCAAATCTTCAATGCATCAGACCAACGCACAGTTTCCATCACTCTCTAGTGGCACAACCTTTTGACAGTCCTAATTTTAGACAGACAGGCTACCACAATCACAAAAGAATGTAACTATGCAAAAATCACTTATTCTAAATATGCGTTTCTGAATGTTCTGAATTATAGATTATTTTATTTTACTGAATTTCAGACAAGAAAACCACTTGAATATCCGAGTTCAAATCAGAAGAGTATCTCATTTTAGAGAAAGAAATATATAAATACAATTTCAAAATAAAATTTCCATTTGGAATAAGTATTTCTATGTAATATAGATATTTAGACCCAAGAATTTATAGAAACATGGTTCTTTTCAAGTAGTTTTCTGACTTGCAGGGAACATACCCACTCTGCAAAACACAATTAAAGTAATGCTATTGTACACTCTGGTATAAATTCAGGCTAGCCTCAGCACAAGGCTGTTTTTTGTGCTTAGGAATTTGAAGATGATGAAGTATCTCAGATACCTCTTGGGCACATTATTATTCTGAGGTGTAATTTATCTTCCATTCTGTGGCACCCCACATCTCCACAAATAATATCTTTCCCAAAGACTGTTCTAATGTTCACTGCTCCATTTCCCCATATCCATGTGTCTAAAAGTAAGTGGTAAGGAAAATCATCATCAACACAGATTTCTCTTTCTTATATTTGAGATATAATCCAGATATATTGTATAAATCCAGGATGCACAGAAGAAAAATATACTCACTTTTGAAATCCTGGCAGAATCTGTGCCATTATTGTTCTGACAGGATAATTCAAGACTGAGAGTGGTGACCAAAAATGTTCCAATTCAAAAGTTCTGCTGGTAAAGATAAGTGAGCCAGCAAAACCAAAACACAGAAGGTGACCAAGTATATCAAGCAGGACTTGCTTTATTCATTTAGGAGTCTTTATATTTAAGTGAGTGAACTATCATGAACTTTTGAATGAATATCTTTTACTTTGCTAAATTTGGTAACCAGTCTTTGTTACTTCAGTTGTTTTGACCTGAAATGACATGAGAAAATGCATGGTAATTTTTCAGTGGAACTTAATGACTCCATATTAATGGATTTTTAATAGACCAGGGAAAAGTAGAAGTTAATATTTCTACAAACACTAAGTGAAATAACTCCTACTAACTTCTCATGAAAATATAAAATTAGATAGGAGTTTCATTTTTTTAAAACATAAGATTACTTATTGAGTCAGGTGCCAGAATGTATAAAAAAGACCTTTTAAAATAGAAACAAAAACAATGTTATAACTTCTCCGTAGCTAATATAGTGTACTTAATGCCTAGCTTCAACAACTCCTTGGACACAGCCTTCCCTGCACAATCAGTTCTTTTTGCTCATCCTGTAGTCCTCTCAAAGACATTGTAACCTGTCATTGCGCAGTATGTTCAATCCTTCACTGCACACTTGTGCACAAGTGGATGCTTACAGACTAATATGAACTGCATGCTACATCAAAGTACAAGATCAAGTTCTGATGAATGAACCAGTGCAGAGCCTGACCCCAGTGAGGGTTCTCTTCAGGCAATAATTTCACAGGAAAACTGAGCTGATGAATTTTGCTTGAATTTAAATCCAGAGGTCACAGACTTAGATCTTGCCATCTTCTAGGAGGCCCTTCAATAATAAGGTAATAAGTAAAAGTTATGACTGTTGGTCATAGAAAGTCGGAGAAATTTGCTTGATCTCAACCTGTAGCTCTATCCTCAGTTCTTCCAAATGAAATAGATATTAGCAACAAAACATCTTGACACCACCCTTTAAAGCATCTAACTTGCAGAACAGAACATTTGCACTGAAAACTTTTATGCTTTAGTAGAACATACCCAGACAACTTTTTTATTTTCAGGGAAATAACCTGAGAATCCACTTTCTACCAATTTTTGAGTTAGAATGTTATGCTAAGGTTATTCAGTCATCAGCTTGAGGATGAAAGATATAGGCTATGAGTCTACATTCAAACAGTGACAACTGAAGAGAATTAAAGCATAATGCTGATTTTTTTCATAAGAATTTGTGGTCCACTGCACTCAGCTGCTGACAAACATGGAACATGTATTAAAATGCATGTATGCAAATATTCAGAGGAAACATGGCTCTTCATGCACATGGAAGTCACCTGATATACTTAGTGTGTACAGGAGCAGAGTCTTAATCACTTAAACATTGAGACATAAACTAAATTTGCAACTTGATATTTTACAGATTTATCTTGGTTTCTTTGGCAGGCAGGCAGGCAAAGATGGTTTCTGTCAGTTCACAGAGAGGCCAGCAGTATTGATTTTAGCATAGGTTGCAAAGTAGATTATACAAATATTTTATTGCCTATTAGCCAGTAAAAAATCCTGGAATAAAATCTGAGTACACAGCTTGCTTAAAAAGATAATAATTCTTTTCTTACATAGTTACCTTGTGTGATAAAACTTTCAATACAATTCAGATAATGTTTGTATAGTAAACCATGATCAAATAAAAAATAGATATAAATAAATCTTCAGTCTATATAGTAGTCTGTATGTTTGGCTAGATGACAGAGATGGCAGGAGGATATAACTTTATTAGTACATTATTATACATTACCATATGTGGTCTGCACACACAAAACCATTAATAGTTTAATACATAATAAAGTGTTTTTGTTTTGATGCAATTTTTAAGACAAAAATTTGCTAATTTTAAATTACCTGGTATATACTATTACAAACAAATGGTAGCAATAAAAGCTATGCAAACCTACATGATTTATATAAAAATACTAAGGTGAAATTTATTTATTTTATATTTGATTTAAAGTAAGTAAGACAAGAGCTGTTTAAGCTCATGAATTTACTAAATCACATCATACAGTTCCTTTGGAAATTTTCCTTTTATTTAGGAAATATTTATGGTAAGGATTAGCTTCACAATGTAGACAAATTAACTGGTGTCCCTTAGATAACAACATTAAGATCAAATCTCCTTTACTAGTAACAATATATTGATTTTGACTACTGAAGACCAAAATAAAAAGCTTTCCACCAACTCACATTCTACTGATAACAGAAGACTATGTGAAGAGCATGTGAAACAGTGCAAAGAGAAAACTCACTTCTCACTTGAAGCTGCAAATCTACCGCAGCTAAAATTTCTAGCTAAATGACAGGCAGCATTTAATTCTCAAAAAAGTGCTAGTTGTTATGCAAGATAACTAACACACTGCAAAAAGCAAATTTTTATGGTTTGTTGTTGTGTTTGTTTTTTTTTTTAAGATCCAGAGATTTCCATAGAGACACTATTGATGTGATTCTGCACCACAAGTACCTAGGAAGGTAAAGTCCTTATACTACAAGGAAGATAATACAAAATGCATTTATTCAAATTAACAAGTGGGAGAAAAAGGCTGCTTTGCTTTTCTTTCCAGCAGAAAAATCCTTTCTATATAGCCCCCAGTGAAAAGACAGAACGCAGAGAGTGGGTGTATTAGTTATACATCATAAGGACAGATTTGACTCCTTACCTACTGGCACAATGATAAAGCCACAGCTTTTAAAACTTATTCAAAAATCAATTCCTTGTTACAGGCTTTTTACAATTCTCCTAGAAGCACCTTGAAGAGATTTGCTAATCTCACTGCAGGTGCAAAAGGTAGAGGTAACTACTCACATAGTCTAGAAATGAAAACCAATAAATCACTTATTACAGTAGCAATAATATCCTCTACTCTTAGTGTAAGCTGCAGAAATTACTACTTGAAAACCTCACAAAAGAGATCAATGGAGAACCAAATTTGCAGCTGAAGACGATGCTGCTTCTAACGTGGAGTTTTGGGAACACAATGGGGGAGAGATACCACAGTCTGATTCAGAACAGTTTGAAAGCCAAATAAATTCAAAATAAACCATTGCTGTGTGGGGTTGCAGCTGGGAGCAGGGGAAGAATTTGAAAGAATGCTAAAATTTCAAAGTTGAGCAGCAGAACATAAATCCCTTGAAAAAGAATGTGGCAATTGAAACACTGAGGAAAAGGATAAACCTTCTGTTATTATGAGCATAACTCTGTAAGAAATTTCAGCCAGCAAATTAACTCTACCTCCATATGAAAACAATGATGAGGCCAAAGGGAAACAGCTCAAACAGCTGTTTGCCAGCACATTGAGTTTGGCATTGTTAAACAAGTTCTTTCAAAGATATCTGTGAAAGATATGAAACCATTCATTGAAGTCATAATAGGAATACAAAACAACGCCATTTGTAACTGGGATAGAGCTGGATGAAAGAATTAACTCTTTAGAAGGGACAGAATTAAAATTAAAAGTGGTGGTTCAGTACTGCGTACTCATCAAAATGACTGATTAAATAAAGATAATATTTCCCATAAATGTTAAAAAGCCCACACTTTTTTGGGGAAGACTTCTCAGGTATATGCTAATACTTCTCCTATATCAGGGCTGGAAAATGTTTAATTTGGTTTTGTAAGTTTATGTGAGATATGTAAAGTAGTGTTATTTTTATGCTTCCTACTGATTTCTTAGCATTTCTTTTTCAGACTGTATCAATTCACAATAGTAATTCTCAGGCATGCTTTGGTATAAATAAATAATAAATTCCTATATCAATTGACCTGTGCTGACCTGGTAAACACTCAAGATGCTGCAAAGAGAAACGCTCACCTTTTGGTCAAGAAATCTCAAGATAATTCATTTTGCTTCAAATTTACATCAAAGAAATAAACAGATAAAAATTTAAGGAACTGGGTTTATTAGTATGGCAGACAGAAAAATTAGGAGGATGATAAATAAAGTCAACAGAAGAACAGAAAGATTTGAATGTGGAGGTAGAGGTACTGAATTTAAATAGAAATACAGTATCTGGTGTCCTCACAAAGAAAAGAGAAAATTGAAAGGAGGACAGTCTGCTTGGATAAGTAAACAGAAAAGCCATAACTTTACAAATGAAAATATAGGTAAAGGATCAATGAGTTACACAAATCAAAGTCAGAAATACAAATATCCACAAGCACATTTGAACTTCAGTTTTGTAAGGAATTTAAAATAACATAAAATTAGTTATCCAGAGGTAGGGTAAACAAAGTGACTGCATCAGTTGTAGAAGCAAGCTTTCTTTGTAAAAACTGAAGGGAATTAAAATCCATAAACTGGGATATTTATAGATTTCTACTATCAAATATTCAATTAATAATTCATGTAGAGATTGTAACTGGAGACTAACAAATAGAAACCGTACTACTCTTCTTACTGTCAGAAGTATGCATGGGGGCAAAAAAGGAAAAAAAAATGCCTCAACTACTACAATCCTGCTTAACTACTCTTCAGAAACAACTCAGAAAGGAAATTACAAAGAAAAGGTAATTGTACATGGAGCGAAGTGAACTAAAATCAACATCTTTTTCAAACATGAAAATGTACCTTTGTTGTTCTATCACTCTTGTCAGACAATTGAAATTTATCCATGTTAATTTATCTAAATTTAAGCAGAATCTCTGATGGAAATGCCTCATGGAAAACTATTTTTTAATTCATAAAATGTCAGGTTTTATAGAACTGACTTAAAGCAAGAAATTTTTACATAAACAGAAAAATTACAGCAGGAAAAACCTCCAAACCCACCAAAAAACACCAACAACAGAAAAAAAGACTTACGTTGAAAGGTAGGTTATCGCACGAGAGATGCCAAAGATATTCTTTAATAACAGACCTTGATACTGATCCCATTTATTATTTTCACTGGTGACAGCAATATGAGGAATTCTAGCAAGTTTCAGAGGCAGTTTCTGAGGCAGTATCACTACTGAAGGCTGCATTACAGTCCTTCAGGAGTAATTAGATTTCTCCGCAGATAAAATTGAACAAACATACAAACAAAAAACCAAACTCACTCAAAAAAATCCCAAACCTCCAACAGCAAATTTCATGCACCTGGAGACTAAGGAGCAGAATGCATGTCCTAAGATGAGAAAGGCAGTATTGGTTGATTCTACTATTGCAGGTGATTATCATTACTTGACTGAAAGATATCCAAATTAATTTCTAACATGCAAGAACTGAGAGGCATTCAGCAATGGGGAACTAGGTGTACTTATCTACAAAACACTGAAAAAGCCTCCTGGATAATACTTTAAAGATATCTGATAGATATTTAAAACTACAAGGTTTATTTAAAGTAGGGTGGTGTGGAGAAGAGTTTCTAGGATTATTTGAGTAAAAACATGCCATTAAAACAGTCTCATTTTTCATGTTAGGAATACAAAAGCTGTAATGACATTCAGTTACTGACCAGGATATGAGATCTATTTATGTTACTTAGGAGAACTAAGCTTTTTTGTATTCAGTAGGAGCCAGCTTCCCCTGATCACTGTAGCTGTAATTATCCTATTCAAAGAGTTGCACCGAGAATCTTGGGTGATAATGTAACATATCATGGCTAGTGTGGTTAGATGGGGCATTAGTAGTTTTATAACCATCAGAGGTTAATAATTTTGAGATTGGATTTTACAAGTTCATGAATAGTAAAGAAGAGTAAAGGGAGGATATGAGATTAAATATGTAATCTTCCAGCAGGAAATTATAAGAAAATGAATCATTGGTATATTTAAAATGGCAGTGGATTATTGTGTATTGTGGGTTTGTACCTAGTAGGCTCTAAGACTCTATGGTTCCCAGGTAATACTGAGAAGTTCTTGATGTGGCAGACAAACATATAGAAAAGGAGAAGCTGTGCAGATACAAAAGCAGGGAAAGATTCCAAGCCCTTACCTTCCCTCTCAGATCAGCAGCAGCATTGCAGCGGAAGTGCCTTTGCATGTGATTGTCCAGTTCACGTGAGAGCTGACACACCTGAATGGTTCTTAGTCTGGATGGAGGAGTCTGTGTCTGCACACAGCTGCTGAGGTACACGTGGAAAAGAAAATTGTCTCAGTAGCCCTAAAGATGTATGCATGCCTGGAAGATGTGGGAGAAATTTAAAATCCTATATCAATGCAAGAATATCAGTCATTTGATACAAGGCAGAAAACCGATATCAAACTCAAGATAGTGACTGATTCTTTCCAAAAAGATTATTTGCAGTCATAAAAGCAAAATCTCTGTTTACCAATACCTTCAGTATTTCCTCTTGTGCATTCTCTTCTACCATTTATTTAAAATAAACTTACATATATAATACAATTCATAACAGTATCAGAGAAAAAAAAATTCTGCGTTCTTCACTTACTGTCATTACATGGCTCAGAATCTGTTTCGCATTAGCACAATACTGTCCATGTTATGATTTTAGGATGACTTTTCATGGTTTTTCTAGAAATTCAGGCTCTGAAGTCATGAGGCAATGATCAAAAAATATAAGGATGACAGATAAAACTCCCTCAACTTTTAACGGTGAACCTAAGCACCTACAAGTTATTATTTGTGCTGGTTGCTCATCTGATCTTGAACAATAGAGGCATACAAAATAAAATAACTTGGTCTGTATAACAACATGAAATTAAATTAAATTTAAATTAAATTAAATTTAAAACCCACTTCAGTTTATCCTTAATGTACTTCTAAACTGACTCGATAGCTCAAGTTGAAAAAAAGAAAATTAAAACCAATTGTACAAATCAGCTTAAAAATAACAGTGAAACACAACAGAGTCAACCTTAATTCTGCCCTACATATTTGACTACAGTCACTACTGAATGGCAATGAAAGCAAAGGTTTTATATCAAAAAAATGAAATACACCACAAAATTTCAGAAATGCACAGACTACAGGACGCATACAAATCATGTGTTCAAAGCTGAAATTTTAAGTCTCAAATGATAGAAACCTATAGGTTTCTCCACAGTTACATATGACCTATCAGTGGCTGAATGTACACTGGACTTCAAATTTCACCAGCATTTTAGGAGGCATTTTTGCAAAGGATTCAGGGACAAATTCTTATGAGGAGAATGCCTCCATTTCTCTTAGTCTCCAATTTTACACTTAGCAAAAGCAGAAGGTACCAAGTTTCAAAATAACTTGAATACTGTAATTATTTTAAAATATTTAGTTCACCAAGACATCTTCTGCTGCTCTAAAAACATAGCAGTGAATTTCCTAATGCCAAAGTGTTTTGTCAGTGAGTAGTTTAGATAGTTTCACACCTTCTCTGCACTTTTTACTCTAGCTATAAAAGAAACCCTGAACACTGAATATCTCCCAAAATAAGATATTGATACTGCTAACATAATAGCAGAATAAAAAAAGTAATCTTAGGATAAGCTCTGAGGTGTTTTTGTAGGAAAAAGGTTAATGCCTGTTGGTATCACAGAAACACAAAAGTTGTGAGGGTGGAAGGAAACCCTTGAGGTCGCCTGTTGCAATCCCATTTTCAATACCCGTAGGGAGAGAGACCCCACTACCTCTCTGGGTAACCTATGCAGTGCTCACTGACCACCAGAATGAAAGTGTCTCCTGATGCTCAGAGGAAACCTCCAGTGTTTCAGTTTGTGCCCACTTCCTCTGGTCCTGCCACTGGGTACATCAGCAAAGAGCCCTGCTCAATCTTCTTTGTGCCCTCCCCTCAAGTATTTGTATACATTAATAAGATCCCCCGAGCCTTCTCTTCTCCAGCTGTACAGTCCCAGCTCTGAGTCTTTACTCATGGGAGAGATGCTGCAGTCTTTTAATCATTTTGCAGCCTCTTGCTGGACTTTGTCCAGTATGTCCATGCTCTTCCTGTTCTGAAGAGCCCAGAACTAGACACAGCCTTCCAGATGTGGTCTTTCCAGTGCTGAGTAGAAGGGAAGGAGCTCCTCCCTCAGCCTGCTGGGAATACTTTGTCTAATGCAGTGCAGAGTACCATTGATCCTTTGTGGCAAGGGCATATTACCAGCTCATGTTCATCTTGAGTGATTACCAGGACCCCCAGGACCTTCTCTCTGACAAGATACTTCACAGTATTGGTTTGTCCCCAATATCTACTGATGTGCAGGGTTGTTCTTCCCCCAAGCTGAAGTTCATGTGGGTCCTTCCAACTCATTTCTCAAGTTTGTCCAGGTCTGCCTGGATGTGATCACAACCTGCAGCCTGTTAGCCACTCCTCCCAGTTTTGTGTCATCAACAGCTGGCTGAGGATACACTCTGCACCAGCATCCAGATCAGTAACAAAGACATTAAGCAGAACTGGACACAGTTTGACTTCTGGGCTCCTTCTGGCCTGTCCTTCCTAAAGATCCCGTATCCCTCCATTCAACACTGTAGTTGTGGGAATCATCCCACCACACCACCATGATCCCATCAAGACTGTTGCCTTGCTGCTGGTGTTACCAGGATTCCTTGAGTGTGGATCACGTTTGTTACTGTCAGGCATTGAACACAATCTACTGGATAACATGTTCACTTGAGGGAAAAACTAAAAGCCAGGATAAATAAAAAAAAAATCAGCAAAACCCATTACAGTATCTCAAGACTGTTTCTTTCAGAGAGGATAGCTACAAGTAGCAACCCAAAGTGGGAAAGCTTGCACCTGAATGAAGAAAATCTGAGTACATTAATTTTTCCTCCTCAAAGCAGAGGCTTTGTACAAAATCACTGTCCATAAGACAGCCAGTGTTTAGCAAGTGGCTACCATGAAACTTTAAAATCATCATCTTCATTGTGACATCAAACTCTGAATCCATATGTGTCACAAACCCATAATTTCACTTTACGGTAACTCAGAGCTCAGTTCAGTCTCTTCTTACACCTACTAATAGTTTATGATTTATGCTTTTTAGCCTACTCCTTTACACCATAATCAAAGACAATAAAATTATAATAATGAACATTTGCAGATGCTTCTCTGTCTAGAAATGTTTCTTTTTGAACAGATTTTTATAACATCTCTCTTTCTTTTGCAAGCATTTAGAAATCAGAGCTGGGTCAAAGTCTGAGTTTCGTTTTTATCCTTTGGGAACTTTATAGAGTATTAAACCTCTAATTCCCATTTGAGTCAAGTACTACAAAATAAAAGAAAGCTCAGAAAGAGCCTGTAGCCTCTTATTTTCCCTTTCCCTTCCCTTCCCTGCAATTTTTTTGATTAACAGCTTAATTCAGACTATAAAAAAAGAGAAAATACCATGGTTAATGCTTGTCGACAAAATGACTGAATTTTGTGTAAATCACTAGTGTATTACATCATTCCACATGAGAGAATGTGATGTCAATAAATATCAAGCAAACTTCCTGACGTAAACCAATGGTGTAAGATTTACTTTCTTAATTGCCATTAAAAATAACCAAAATGATTTTATTTGAAACCAGAAATGCCTGTGTTCCAGCTTACCTATCCAGATAGTTTAAAGGTCATTGTGACTGGAATCAGATTGCCAGCCTGTCTGTTTGGTTTTTTTTTCCTTGCCTGATTGTGATATTGAATGTACAAGCACTAGTATTTTGGAGGAGTCTTTTGAGAGGTCTTTTGTGGAAAAATAACTGGGGTAAAAAAAGAGTTTTACAATTATAGCTGCTACTCCCTAGATGGAACATGGCCAACATATCTGACCTCCCCCACACAATACAATCTAAGAATGACTAAAGAGAGGGCAGAATAGAGTGGAAACACCATGTCCAGACTCTGTTGAAACCCTTGCAGAGGAGGCAACTCAGTGCTACCTTTCAGCTGATAAACTGCACAGCAGCTAAAAACCAAGGGAGATAAAAGGAAACGTCCTGCTGCTGAAACAGCAACCGTGGTGAAATCATTCTCCTTGGAGTGATGCATGTCCCCATCCCAGGTTTATCTCAGATACCATTCTGAGATACCTACCCCCAAGGTACAGCCATCCCTCAATGACTAAAGTAACTCAAGCTCTCCCTAAACACAAATAAAGTGTATAAAAGTAAATTAAGAATGGGCTGAACCTGTCTTTTCCCCCATGGGAACAAGAGCAATACTATTTTTGTGCTGAATGATTATCTTGTGCTAGCTTTTCTTAGGGATTAGATCTTGTTACTACTTCACTTCGAATGCGTTTTTGCAGTCAGGTACAATCATGAGCAGTCTTTGAACCTTAACCTGTCACAATTTTATTAATTATGTTATGCTGTAAACTGTTAATGTGAGTCCTTCAAGAATGCTGGCTGTCTCTGGCAGCGGGTAAAGGTGTGGAGACCCAGGAGGAAACCCCAATAGGGGGTCTCTCTGTTTGGAGTGTGACACTGAACAAGTCGCTCGAACTGCCCTCCAATTCAGTGAACTGCTCAGTGAAGGCTCCCCATAACAGGGCATTGACAGACTGGTAGGGCAGAAGGGTCTCAGATTTCACTGAGGCTCTGACAGACTAATCAAACACAAAGGTTTTAAGCAAATCTCCCATTTATAGATGCTATTTTTGGGGGAAAAAAAAAACGAACAAAAAAACCAAAAGTTAATGTAAGTTTTTTACTCCCCAACTTCTGTAGAATTCTGGCTATTTGCTTTGGTGCTTGTTAGTTTATTAGATACTTCTGAGCTTATAAGGACTCATGAATTAATTCTTATTCTTTCAAGCACCGAGTATCACTTTTCACAGATTTTGTGACAATAGCTCAAAATCAAAAAAAACAAACATACAACTCTGTGATTTAATTACTTACTAATATAACCTAAGGACTTTTACAGCTGTATAGTTTTTGTTTATTTTGAATAACAAGGTTACAGTTAGGTATTAGTTCCTGAGAACCCATGAAGTTTACAAAACCTAATTTTGTGTCTAATGTCTTCCAGGATTTGATGTTTCTTTTTTTTTTTTTTCAAGTAATAGAAGAAAATGTTCTGAAATTAAGCCTGTGTTGGAGTAGTAAAAAAACCAATATCTGCCTTGCTACAGCTCGGTGTTCATCTTTGTGGAAGTGGATAAAAAATTAACTTTGTGCTTCCTTACATACAGCAGCTGTTAGAGCCATCTTTCATTAGGCAATAGCACTGAATGCTGAAATCTATTCCCTTATGCTGGGTTTCTGTAAACATGCAAATAAAAATGCTCTCCTCCACAAGGTCATATTCTCTATATAATTGCAGAGGCCAGCCTTTCATAGCATTAAATAATAGGGAGGTGCTTTCTCAAATATTATCATTTGATGGTTCAGTGCAGCACTTTCATAACACACACCTTAATGTAGCATGTAAAAGTGTAATAGACCATTACTGCATTCAGATGTATCTCCAGATCAGTGATCAGCTTAGAAAACCTTAAATGGAAAGAGAGGCTGTTCAAATAGCTACAACCTGCTTGTCTCTCTGCAACTACAAAAATATTAGTAAGCCTTCAACATACAGTTTCCCAGTTCTTTCCTTTCAGAAAAGAATTGTCATCTGGAAAAAGCAAATGAATAAACATTTTTCCAATACTCATTTTTACCCTGTCAGATATGACAGCAGGAGAGGATTTTGAGGTGTTGATTTTTTGTTTATTTGTTTGTTCATTTGTTTGGTTTAAATTAAAGTGCATGCATCTATGCTGTTTATAAAGATTTGTGCATCTCCAGGTTTCCTTCACCTCATCAAATGGGACTATGAATGATTATCAGGAAGTTGATTTTAAATAACTTTGGTGAGATAGCTTTTTTTTTTTATTTTATCAGGAGGTTTATGCACAAAGATGCCTGCAAGATAAAGATTTTTTTATGAGGACAGTGGACTTGCATAATGTTGATAATCAAATCTAGTCACGCTTTTTTCTCAATTCACAAATCACAGTGATGGAAAATAAGATCAAATGTATAAATGAAAATAATAATGAGGAACAAAACAATATATGAATAATTCATAGTCTAAATACAACACAAAACAAAAGGGAAAGAAAGCTGGGAGGAATGGCCAATACCCCAGAGGGCTGTGCAGCCTTTCAGAAGGACCTCAAGAGGTTGGAGAGATGAGCAGAGAATAACTTTTTGAAATTTAACAAAAGAAAGTGCAGGATTCTGCCCCTGAGGAATAAGAACTCCATGAACCAGGACAGGCTGAGGGCTGGAAAGCAGCCCTGCAGGGAGGGCCCTGGGGGTCCTTGTGGACAACAAGCTGTCCCTGAGCCAGAAGTGTGTTCTTCTTGCTAGAAAGACCAATAGTATCCTGGGATGCATCAGTAATAATATTGCCAACAGGCCGAGGGAGGTGATCCTGCCCCTCTGCTCAGGCCTGGTGAGGCACATCTGGAGTGCTGTGTCCTGTTCTGGGCTCCTCAGTACAAGAAAGACATGGAGCTCCTGAGTAAGCCCATCAGAGGATAACAAAAATGAGCCTTTTCAGTCTTGAGAAGTGATGACTGAGAGGAGGTCTTATCAGTGTAAATTAGTGTCTGAAGGGAGGCTGTCAACAAGATGGATCCAGATTCTTCTAAGTGATGCTGAGCAATGGGAAGGAAACAGGCAAGAACAGGCACAGAATCTTCCACATAGGAGGAACTTTACTGTGCAGCTCTCTGTACCCAGAGAGGTTGTGGAGTCTCCCTCACCAGAGGTATTCAAGAACCACCAGGACATAATTCTGTTCAGTGTGCTCTAGGATGGTCCCACCTGGCCAGGGAGGCTGCACCAGAGGACCCACTGTGTTCCCTTACAAGTTTACCCATTCTATGTGAAATAAAAAGTTATTTTCTACCAGCTCTTTTAAGCTGGTAGGAAATTAAAATTCTCGTGCTGATGGATAAACTTAGAAAATTTTTAAAATAATAATATGTCAGCATACCATTGTATTGGCATTATGTATCTTTTAATACTGGAAAATAATAAACACATGAAATAGTTTATGAAATTAAAATATTCATTTGAAATATTTCTGGGCTTTTGATAGTAAACAGAAAAACCTGAAAAATTATAGAAAAATAGAATTAAGGATTAAAAGGTCAAATTCAATTCTTAAAGATCATCTTTAAGAAGATGATCTTAAAGATCATCTAGTCCCCTCTAACTGTGACATATCCTAAGGCATTCAGGTGACACAATCTTATTCTTGCTAAACTTGAAAAGGTTGTGGAAAGAAAAAAGGTAAAAGGTAGGAAAGGATAGAATAGGTACCAGAAATTAATTCTAAAATTGTTCACTTTATCATTCAGAGTCCTGAGTCTTCTGTGTTGTATATGAATATGACTTACAGTAATTCAAATGATGCATATACACTTTTTTTAAAAATCATAGGGAGAAAAAAATGGTTCATTTTTTTTTTTTTTTAATAAGAAAATCCAGTACAGCAAGAAAAACTGGTTTTGGCAAGAAAGAATGGTTTCACACTGGGGAAGTTGTAAGAAAACTGCACACACTGAGAAAAAAAAAAAAAGGTAATTCAAGACATGTAACTTAGTTATGTGTGCACTTTCCTAGATGTGATTTCACAGTATGCAGTAACACAACTCTTTGAGTTCTTTTAAATCCTGTGAAGGACTACTGAGCCTACCACAACTCTCTGTAAACTAAACTATACTCTAAACCTCTTTGGAATTATTTGTAACTATTCACTTGAGCCAGAGTATGCTGCAGTGAAAACTAGCTGAAGTTAGTATCATTCATTTGAAAAGCACGAGAAGTTGAGACTCCGTAATATACTGGTAGGAAATGAAATACACAGAGGTGTAGCTGTAAGAACACTCATGCCATGCATAATATTTTAGTAAGTACAACACAAACTGAAAGATAAAGAAGTGGAGAATTCTGTATTCTGTATCTCCCTGATCTGAATGATCAACTGCAAGCTCAAGCTGATAATCTCTGAGAACAATTGATAATGTCTATAAAACAGCTAGATAACTAATTTAGTAAAATACTTCAACTATATTGTCAACCAGAAGTCACTAAATATATTTAATAGTCATTGAATTACCTTCTGGGATAGCCAGAAGAACTCCCAGGTTTTCAATAATGTCAGCAAAGACACAGGAGATGTTTTTAGCAGTGGTATAGTGTCTTTGCAAATCTGAAAGAGAGACAACCACTGGAGCTGTATTTCAGGATTGGTCAATTTCTTATTATTTCAAAATATCCCCAAGTTACTATCTAAAAATGTATGAAGTGAAAGCTATTTGCTCAGAGAAGATTTTAGGCTTTTAGGTTTTACCTTCCCTCTGAAATAAGGCATCAAGAATTACACACACAGTAACTAAGCAATCGCCTCAGGGGTCTGAGCTCTAATCTTCCTTTCACTATTTTGTTCCACCTTTCCTTTCTCCCCTTCTTCATTCACAGGGAAACTTATAATGGATACAGGATAGGGTAGAAAACTCATCTCACAACAAAAAAACCCATCTATTTTACAATTGCTGCAAAGTTACCTATACACCTTGAAAAAGTAATGGAAAGAATGTAAAGAAAGATACAACAGGTATTAAATTCATTTGAATATACACATATTTAAAAGTCAGGAAGAGATGACAGAGCTATCTGCAAGATTGAAGTGTTGTCTTAAGCATCTCCAGCTATATACAGATCAAAGTGGTCCTGGTATCTCAAGTAACATTTAAGAAACATTTTTATTCTATTTCAAATATGCTTGGTCTAACCAGGACTTCTAACTTCATACATCAGTCAGAAAATGACTCACTGAGACACTCCTGAAAGTGATGTGAGGAAAAAAGTGTGTATTAAAGTGAAAATCTCAAGAGAAAACTGCATTGAATCTTCTAGAATTATATGTTGCTTGAAATATTTTTTTTATTATAATGAATTATCAGGAACTTCAATGACTGGTACATTTGCAATCATCTTCCTCTGAATGCAGACTATATTGTGAAAAATATAGGGAGTTTTTATGGGTAAATCTAATTTCTACCAACTGCGTATTTTTCTCTTTTCTTTTTTTTTCCATCAAATTTAGGATAAAAACCCTCAGTAGCCTAGGATTAACTGATATTTCTTCCCTCTAGTAATTTCAACATTACATGAAAATTATTTCATAATCAGAAAGGAGACCAGATATTTGGTGAAATTTCCCAGATTCCTTCTATACCATCATGAATATATAATACCAAAATATATAATGAATATATATAATAAATATATATCAGGTAGCTAAAAGTTGTCATGTTTTATATGTACATCAGCTAAAGTCAGATCATCATTCTAATTTCACTGAGCTGAGTATCCACTGTAGTCAACAATAGGTCACCCTCTTGCTCATTTATGTATTGCACAGCAGAACTCAGATTAAATCCAACACTAATATAAATTCAAACTGGTGGAGTCTACATAGTCCAGTGAACTGGGAAAATACTGCTTCTGATTCCTATAGAATTGCAGCTCCATTGGCATGGCATCAGTCCAGGACTAGTTGTACCTTCCACTCCTGTTTAATCAAATAAGGCCCAGCATAATGGAAATTGGAACTTCAAATTACAAATGCAGCTTGTGCCAAGAGTTCAGAGGTTAGGTACATTGCGTGGTATGATAAAGTGAAGATATGCCCCACTGTAGGAATACAAACCTACAGGGAGACAAGATTCAGGAAACAGCTGTTCCAAGAAAGGTATGTTTAGGCTATAAACTATATAGGAAGAATACCTTTCACAACCCCATTAAAGACTCATGTGAAAGAAAAGTGTTCTTTATTAAAATCTTTATAATCATAAATAATTTCCTTACAAACCGAATGAAAAGCAGTATGACATTTTCTAATCCTTTAACTTAAAAACATTAGGACTATGGAAAAAACATATAAAATCAAAAATTATTTCCAGGTTTTACTGATTTTTACTGATTAGTCTCTATTCAACATTTAGAAGTTTTTTTTAATTGAAATAACTCTCTTCACTAAGAAATTTCAATAGAAAATAACCTTGTTAAAACTGTTTTGTTTTTCAGCTTGCTCCCTTTAATTAAACTGCACATTCCAGAAGAAAATGCAGCTACTTTCTGAATATTAATTATAATTCCCTTGAAGTCTCTTAGGTCATTAAAATATGATTAGCTAAAGGTTTTCCTAGGTGGAATGAATAATAAACTTCAAATATACAGATCCATTTCAAGTCTACAATTATTATCTTGTTGGGATTCAGTTAATGAGAAAAATCCATCTCTGTTGGTTCAGTGACATGGATGAATATTTCAATTCCCAATGATGCACAGCATGACTAACATAAATCACAACACCTGGAGTATCAAGTTAGCCACCTCACACTGAAGGGTCTAAA